>NW_007807291.1:0-1040 GCF_000696425.1 Galeopterus variegatus | reverse complement strand
CTCTGTGGGCTGTTTCCTTTGCTGTGCAGAGCATTTTAGTTTGATGTAATCCCATTTGTCTATACTGACTTTTGTTGCCTGTGCTTTGGGGAACATATCCACAAAATCATTTTCCATATTAACACCACAGAACATTTTTCCTATTTTTCTTTGAGTGCTTTTCCAGTTCCAGGTCTTCTGTATAAGTCTTTAATTCATTTTTAGTTGATTTTTGTATAAGTTGTGAGATGAGGGTCTAATTTAATTCTTCTTCATGTGGATATCCAGTCTTCCCATTATCATTTATTGAAGGGAATCTCCTTTATCCACTGTATGTTCTTGGCATTTTTGTCAAAATCAGAGAGAACTCTTCATAAGGCAGAAAGACATCAGTATAAACCAACATGAAATCACATCATCTCAAGTACTAATCTACAAAATCACTGAACTACCTTAGGAGAGTGGCCCCACCAGGTTGATACCCTAATAAATTAGTTTGAAAGATGCAAGAAATCTCCTATGGAAAAGAATGAGAGTAAGTAGAAGAGTAAGTACACCATGGAAGAGCAGTCGGGCCCTTCAAAGTCCATGTTAGGCTCTGGAATAAAGGTATATGGGTAAGGCCTATACTGTCAAGAAAGAAAGTAGAAAGGGGTACATTGGGCATACTCAAATTAAACACCATCTTCTAAGCCTAAGAGTCAGAATAAAATCTTTCAGTGTGGAAGCATACATTGGCCAAATTGATTTATGCATTCAGTTAGTCATCACCCCCTGAACAACATGTCTCCTCAGTTAGGCTTTTCAGGGTAATTGGATTCAGTGCTTATTAGAAAGCCTGTGGATAATAATATTGCCATAAAATAACTTTAAGGGAGAATTAGAATAGTATTATTGAGTATTATACATATTTTCTTCCTAATAGATGTGCAACATAATCAGCACCACTTTAGACAAGCCCAAGTACAAAATGGCGCCAGCCACCTCCTCCCCTCCCCTGCCCCCTTCCCTTTACGAGAAGCCTCCTGACTTAAACAGAAACCCCTTTTGCTTCCACAAGG
>NW_007807290.1:0-1041 GCF_000696425.1 Galeopterus variegatus | reverse complement strand
TAGCAGTGCGCCACCGGGCCGGCCCCAAATTCTATGTCTCTTTATATTGAGATAATCATGCACATTTCTCCCTTAACTAATTAATTAATACATAATGAAAGGTGTAAAACCAACATCCAACCAGCCTGAGAACTCTTAACACTGACAATACCTTTTGAGCAATTCAGCAACTGGCTATGTTTTCTTGTGAAACTGTAGCCAGTTCAGTTACTTACAAACCTTTTATTTGTTTTCCTAACTTCCCTCTTCCCTCATTCTTTTTGACCTGGGATTGTACCATTCAAAAGTGTTAGCTTAATTTGAGGTGTCTTTTTTACAGAGCACTTTGACTAAGACAACATTAATACATTATTATTTATTATTTACTAAAAATGCAATGGGGCCAAAGCAATTAGGCAAGAAAATTAAATAAAAGGCATCTAAATTTTAAGGTATATATCTTTATTTGCAGATGGCATAATCCTGTATACAGAAAATCCCAAGGAATCCCCTAAAAATTCTTATAACTAATAAAGAAGTTCAACAAGTTTGTAGGATACAAGATCTCTATAGAAAACCCTTTTGTATTTTTGCACTCTAGTGATAAACAATCCAAAAATGAAATTAAAAAAACAATTCTATTTACAGTAGCACCAAAAAAGAATGAAATACTTAGGAATAAACTGAACAAAGGAAAGAAAGAAAGAAGCAAACAAACAAACAACAATCACAATAACGTGCTGAACTTTCAAAAGCAGAGAACAGAGCTGTGGTTACTAAACGGCAGATGGGGAAAGGGAAGAGGCTAGTGAGAAATCGATTAATGGACACAAGGAATGATTAGGCTCTGTAACGGACATGATAATTATCCTAATTTGGTCATCATACATTGTACACAGGTATTGATATTTAACTCTGTATTCAACAAACATGCTTAGTCAATCATTTTTAAATAACTTTTTAAAAAAAAATTAGAATTTTTGCAAGGTAAAAAAGTAAATAAAAATAAAAGCTCCTATTAAAAAAAGCACAAAAATTCAATAAAGGAAGTATAAGACTGGT
>NW_007807289.1:0-1041 GCF_000696425.1 Galeopterus variegatus | reverse complement strand
CGCCTGATTCACTTCCAACAATGGCTTTAAGGTCAGGAAAAACACTGTGGACAGGTGGGGTGACCTGGTTTTCCCATCCAGTCCTGGAAGGATTCCAGATGACCAAGGGTGTGAGGTCTTCTCAGGGGTTAGGCTAGAATTGCAACATCTCCTCTACGAACCTGTTTTGCAGTTTATCCACACCTCTGAGCAGCTGGTCTGCTCAACTCTGAATTTCTGAAATTTCTGGCATCTGCTAGTTTGGAGCCAGCTGTCTATCTGGGAAATATCTTTTTTAGTATGTTCACTTATGATTCCAGTTGAAGGCAAGAATCTGGGAGCTGGCTGAAGTTTAAAAAATAAGTCTCAGCTTGCCCTCAGCTTCTGGCCACTGAGATGGGGACTGCGACTGCTGTCTGATTTAGAAGGGTTGGTCAGAGAGGTTCCTGGGGTGGGACACGTGGAAAGAAGGTGCTGTCCCATCCCCCTAGGAAGTCCTGAATGCATCCTCCTCTCATCAAAGCTGCAGTCATGGCTAAGGTGTGCTGTTTCAGCCACTGCTACTGGCTGCTAGAACCCTGTTACAGCGAACAGGCAGTCTCTGGGTATAACTATGCTAAGATCTGAGCCAGGAAGCACGCAGACACCCGTGTGTTCTGGGATTCCGGTGAAGTGTCTTGGATTCCTTGAAGCATCGTGTCTAGGGTTTTTGAAGAAACACTTCCCGAGCTCTGTAAAACACGTTTGCTGTAGATTGTGCATCCCTCGAAAAGATATGTTGAAGTTTTTATCCCCAAGTTCTGGTGAATGGGACCTTATTCAGAAATAGGGTTGTTGTGCACGTAATTAGTTAAAATGAGGTCATACTGGAGTAGGGTAGGCTCTAACCCAATACGACTGATATCCTTATAAGGAGAGAAGAGACACAGAGACACAAACACAGAGGGAGAAGGCCATGTGACATCAGAGGCAGAGACTGGAGTGATGTGTCTACAAGCCAAGGGACACCAAGGAGTGTCGGTGACACCAGGAGCTAGGAGAGGCAGGGGAGAATTCTCCCCT
>NW_007807288.1:0-1041 GCF_000696425.1 Galeopterus variegatus | reverse complement strand
TTCATACTCAGCTAGTGCTGAGAGCAAAGCCAAACATCACCATTAAGAAAATAAACTTCTGGGATAAAAGAAAAAAATCTGACATTTTATCAAATATAATAATGATGAAATTTTAGTAGGAAAATATTATAATTTAATATTATAATATAGTTAAAATAAGTTCTCAGCATTGACACTGTTAAATGGCTCAGATGATAACTTTACTACATATTTGCAATACTAAGGAGATATTTTCATTTTCAAACAGCACATTTTACAATGTAATTTAACTTTTGTACTGAAGAATATATTTCAGGATAGAAAATGTTAAGTGGGCTGGCAGGCTAGTTCAGTTTATTAGAATGTGGCCCTACAACACCGAAGTCAAGTATTCGGTTCCCTGTACTGGCCAGCTGCCAAAAAAAGAGAAAACGTTAAGTAGTCCATTCTCTAGATTGATCATTGAATCTGGGTTTTGTAACTAAAAGTCTATAGCAATAATCTTAACAAGATTTTTGCATATGTTTTAGGTTGTCTATAGCGATAATCTTGACAAGATTTTTGCATATTTTTTAGGTGCCATAGACTCAAAACTATAAGGAATTGTCTTAAAACATTTTTCATGAAGTCTGTTGGTTTGAAGTTTGAGCAGTATGAACAAAATAGGTTTTGGATTTCTCATTTTTCTCAATACATCTTTGGATTATTTTTCTTTAAGCTTTTTGAAAGCTTTTTGACATCTATTTTGTCTTGATTGAAGATGACTTATTAATTTTTATGTTAAAGATTTTGGAGTTTTATTCATCAGGAAATTTTAGGCAGCAAGATTAGCATATTCCTTTTAATTTATTTCCTAAAGGATGTGAAGAATTCTCACACAGAAATTTTTCTTAAAAGACTTGCAGCCTAACTGCAACTAAAAAGCTAAAAATTGAAATGTATCCACAGGACTGTGCACTATGATAAGCAGATAAAGCTTACACTATTTTATAAACAATAACGTGTATTACTATGAGTTAGATATATTAGATATCCAATAAATAGAGAATGATTAAAGGATTT
>NW_007807287.1:0-1041 GCF_000696425.1 Galeopterus variegatus | reverse complement strand
GTTCGCACGACTTCACAATACATGGCATGGAGGGACTCGGTACTCTTACCAATTCAGTTTCCTAAAACTGACATTTTTGTTCACGTCCATATTTTTACCCACGAACTGAACTTATGCAGTAATATAAAGTATAAAACTTCACGTCTGGTTCTATCAAAAAATGTCTAATTTTGTTGACTATTAGCACTGCCAGTCCTAGAGGGAGCAGTTTTTAGCATTTTTACCGACTGTGTGTAGAAGATATTTTGATTTACTATGAACTTCTCCTGTGACAACATGTCAGGGCCTCACGCAAGTAGCTTCAACGTTCTGGGATTCTGGTTGCCAGTTGACCAGGTTGGTTTCTGTGCCGTTATGGTAGGCAAGATGATGGCCCCCATGGATGGCCACATCCTAACTCCTGGGACCTGTGGAAATGTCTCCTTGTATGGCAGAGAATCACAGTTGCTCATTAGCTGACTGCGACATGAGAAATCATCCTAGATTATTCAGGCAGGCCCAGGGTCATCACAAGGGTCCTTAAAGTGGAAGGTAGCGGGGTAGATGGGGAGGTCAGACACTGCTGCTGGCTTTACAGATGGAAGGGGCCATAAGCCAAGAAATGTGGCACCTCTTGAAGCTGCAAAAGAAAACTGATTCTCCCCGAGAACCGTAGGCAAGAAAGGCAGCCTTGTTGCTAGCGCAGTGACAACTGCCTTAAATTTCTAACCTACAGAACCAAAAGAGAATAAATTTCTACTGTTTTAGGTCACCTAGCAGCAGCCCTAGGAAACAGCTGTATTCATTTCCAGTGGCTGTCATTAACAAGTACCACAAACTGGGTGACTTAAAAATTGAAATTTATTCTCTCACAGTTCTGGAGGCCAGAAGTCTGAAATCAAGGTGTCAGCAGGGCCATGCTCCCTCTAAAGGACCTGCAGTAGGGTCCCTCCTTGTTTCTTCCAGCCTCGGATGGCTCTGGGCAGTCCTGGTGTCCTGGGCTTGTGGCTGCATCACTCCAAATTCTGCCTCCATCTTCACATGGCTCTATGTCTGGGTCCA
>NW_007807286.1:0-1041 GCF_000696425.1 Galeopterus variegatus | reverse complement strand
TCAGGAATGATGAAGAAGACATCAGAATACCACAGAAATACAAAGAATCATTAGAGACTATGATTAACAACTATATACCAAAAAAATTGAAAACCTGGAGGAAATGGATAAATTTCTGGACACATGCAAACTACCAAGACTGAACCAAGAAGAAACAGAAAACCTGAACAGATCAATAATGAGCAAGGAGTTTGAAGCAGTTATCAGCAGTCTCCCAGAAAAGAAAAACTCAGGACAAGATGGCTTCGCTGCTAAATTCTACCAAATTTTTTTTTTCCTTTTTGTCTTTTTTTCGTGTCCGGCAACGGATCGCATCCCTCAGTGTCACGCCCATACCGGACCGGGACCGGCAACGGGATCGCAACCCTCGGTGCTGCGCCCGCACCTCGCTCAGCCAGTGAGCGGGAACCGGTCTGTATGTGGGATCCGAACCCTCGGTGGGAGCGCCGCCGTGCTCCCAAGCGGCGCACCGTAGCAGTGCGCCACCGGGCCGGCCCGACAAGAAAATCCCTAAAATCTTTCCCTGTCTACCCCAAAGGTGTGAGAATATCCTCGCCTTACTTAAATCTTGCCTCGTAATAACTTCGTATAGCATACATTATACGAAGTTATACGAGAGGCCAGCATCACCCTGATACCAAAATCAGACAAAAATACAACAAAAAAGAAAACTACAAGCCAATTCCCTTGATGAACATAGATGCAAAAATCCTCAGCAAAATATCAGTAAACACAATACAGTAACACATCAAGATTATACATTATGTGGGATTCATCTCAGGGATGCAAGGATGGTTCAATATATGCAAATCAATGTGATACACCACATTAACAAAATCAAGTACAAAAGCCATATGATGATTTCAATAGATGCATAAAAAACTTTTGACAAAATTCAATATTCCTTTATGATAAAGACTCTCAGAAAATTAAGTGTAGAAGGAAATCATCTCAACAAAGTAAAAGTCTTATATGACAAACCCATGGCCAATATTATCCTGAATGGGGAAAAGCTAAAAGCTTTTCTCTTTTCAGCTTTTC
>NW_007807285.1:0-1041 GCF_000696425.1 Galeopterus variegatus | reverse complement strand
GTTTTGAATAGGCTTAGACATTTAATAATGTAGGGTAACTGAAAAAACAAAGCATGGGATCTTCCTAAGAGAATGATTAGTAAGAGAATGAAAAAGCATATTTGACCTACTACAATTGAATTCACGGATCAGAAAATAATAAAACTGATTTATATTTATATCCAACTGAAGTGAGACTACTTAATAAACTGGTTATTTATTCAAATGAAGGAAAGAAATATGAGTGCACAAATCCATGAATAAGTAAATGCCAACATGGAGGAAAGAATTTTTTCTTATGTTAGCATTTTTTCAGGATATCCATTTTAGAAGTTGCTAGGAAGCAATAATATATTAGTTATTACTGTTCTGTGAATCCCACCACAATAGTAAATGCTCTTCTATTCTTTAAACCAGACTGGGTTTGTTTAACTTATCTCAGATTCCCCACAGTGGGATCCTGGCATTAATGTTACATGAGAATGATTCTTTGCCTTGGCTTCTCCTCAATAGAATGATGCTTTACATGGTAAAAGTGATAGAGCACATCAGTTTCACAAGCTAAAACGTTCTCTATTCATGACTTTAAATGTATTTTACTGAATTATACAAGATGGCATACATAATAGATATAAGCAAGGATAAGTTAAAAGTCACAAAGCTATGCAACTTCTTTAATGCTGTTGGTATTTAGTATTATAAAATCTAAGAAATAGTACTGTTTTACTTCTTAAATATCAGCACAACTTTTGAATGCCAATTGTATTCTGATCCATGTTTGTTAATATTAAGATAATCTTATCATACTTATTCATTCTATGATAAAACAAACTAGAGACAATGCTATTTTTACCACTTTATCTCAGTATCTATTAAAACCAACTTTAAAAATATTTTTTATGATCTATAATGAGGTAAATGGCTGGGATTTGGGAGGCTGCTTAATCCATATCATGCAAAAAAATGTAACTCTAAGTATCATTTTAAAGGATTACATTACATTATGCACAAATTTGTAAATTATATGACTTGAAAACTTTAAAACAACTTGGGATCTTTGAA
>NW_007807284.1:0-1041 GCF_000696425.1 Galeopterus variegatus | reverse complement strand
TATAGTTTTGCTATTTAATTAATATTCAGTTAAGGGGGTGGTTTCCAGTTATGTAACATAGCCTTGCACATGCTCAGTTGGTCTCCTTTTGGAGCGTGTTCATTGGTCATATCCTATCATGCACCAACATATTCAAGAATATTCTGTGCTTTCTAGCACCTCTGGTGGAAGGTCATTCAGAGGATAACTCCACTTTACTGAGCATGCCTGGCTACGAGGATTATATAACTCCTCTCTAATGAGCATGCCCAGCCACTGGATTTGCATAAGTCAGCCCCTTGTGATCTCATTTTCCCCATGTTAGTGCTGAAAATAGGTCTAACTAGCAACAGTAACTTCCCTCTAGGGGAGGGCCTAGAAGAGGGGCCTGAGACCTTGGAGAATGGCTTGAAACCCGCAGGTGTGTCCTGAAACCCAAGCCCAGGAAAACTGAGCACCTCCTATCTCACTAAGACCTCGTTTCTCACTGTGGTATTTCTCCCTAATCTTAGTTAAGAGAATAGTTTTGAAGTAAATTCCTTCTGTGAAATTTTTTTGAGGAAAATCATAAGTTGGTGCTAGCATTTATCCTTCCTCTGAAATTTCACAGAGAGAGCTAGCAAGAGGTATGTGGGCAAGTTGCTTAATGTCTCTGTGCCTCTGTTTCTTCATCTGTAAAATGGGCATAATGAGAATACAAAAAGCTTAAATAAGGATTAAGTGAGATAGTGCAGGAAAAAAGCATATTAAATGAGGTCTGGCACGGAGTAGTTCTTAAATACAAGCAACCATTAATATTACAAGCTACTTTCCTTTCAGTACCTATTTTGTTCTCATCCTTTTTTCTAACCAATGAGCTAACATAGGTAAATTCATTCATTTATTCTGTAACTTTTTGTTCTCTTTACTAATGTTTGTTTGTTTGTTTGTTTGTCCAGGCATGGCTAGTGCTAAGCAAATGGGGACAAACAAGGCATATCTACTTAGTCCCTTCAAAGGACAGGGGAGAGGGAAGGGGTAAGAAGAGATATGAAACATCAGGAAAATGCCTTCATAATTACT
>NW_007807283.1:0-1041 GCF_000696425.1 Galeopterus variegatus | reverse complement strand
TTGCCGGTCCCGGTCCGGTACGGGCGCAACACTGAGGGTTGCGATCCATTGCCGGACACGACAAAAGACAAAAAAAAAAAAAAAATTGTATGAAGGCTTCTCAAAAAACTAAAAATAGAACTAACATATGATCCAGCAATACCACTTTTGGCTATGTATCCAAAGGAATTTAAATTGATATATATATATTTTTTTTGTCTTTTGTCTTTTTCCGTGTCTGGCAACGGAATCGCAACCCTCAGCGTTGCTCCCGCGCCTCGCTCAGCCAGTGAGCGGGAACCGGTCTGTATGTGGGATCCGAACCCTCGGACGGGAGCGCCACCGCGCTTCCCAAGCGGCGCACTATCCAGTGCGCCACCGGGCTGGCCCCTGAAATTGATATTTTTGTTCGTTGTATTATTGACAACAACCAAGATATGAAATCAAACTAAATGTCCATCAAAGGGGGAATGGATAAAGAACAGGTAATACAAATACCCAACACAATACTATTCAGCCTTTAAAAAGATGGAAATTTTGTCAGTTGTGACAACATAGAGGAACTTGAAGAACATCATGCCAAGTCAAATAAGCGAAGTACAGAAAGGCAAATACTGCACGATTTCATTTATATGCAAAATCTAAAAACGTTGAAATGATAGAAATGAAAAGTAGATAGAATATGGTTACCAGATATTGGTGGGGGTAGGTGGGAAGAGGAAATGGAGAGTTGTTGGTTAAAGGGTACAAAGTTTCAATTAGCAAGGAGAAATAAGTTTTGAGATCTATTGCACAGTAGGGTGACTATAGTCAATAATAATGTATTATGTGTTTCAGTGACTCACCACAACACAAGACAAGCAAGTGAGGTGAAGTATATGTTAATTAGTTTAATTTAATCATACCGCATTTTATAAATACATTAAAACATCACATTTCTCCTATAAATGTATACAATTATGATTTTTCAACTATAAATAATATAAATTTAAAAATTAAATTAATGGAATAGAATAGAGAATCCAGAAATCAACCCACACACTTATTGCCATCTGATCTTCG
>NW_007807282.1:0-1041 GCF_000696425.1 Galeopterus variegatus | reverse complement strand
AAAAATGATTACTTTCTGTTGAGTTCTAGCAATTTTACATACACACACACACACACACACATTTATTTGTTTATTTATTTATTTATTTATTTATTCGTTCGATCATTCGTTCATTCATTCATTCATTCATTTTTAACCTCCGGAGTAACTCAGTGATGGGAAGAAAACTAACATATTAAGTAACTTCTCCCTGCCAATACTTAGCATCAACTATCTTATTTGACTCAGTATAATTTTAAAGGTAAGCATTATTTTCTCTATTTCTTAGATAAAGAAGACACACAAAATGTTGATGTGACATGTTCAAGTTTTTACAAGAGCAAACCTGAGATTTTAAACCCAGTTCTGGTTTATATGGAAACTCATATATTTTCACTTAAATATATCTCTAGTTTTTTACTGTTATTTTTTTTAAAGAAAAGTATAAACTAAAAGCATTTTGACCTTAAAATTAATCTCGATCAATTTAAATTCACCTCACATAAATAAATGACATTAGTACATACATTTTTAAAAAACAATTTTAAAAGACTGAAAGATAAAGTATCCACCAGGCACAAGCTATCACCTCCACTGAAGAGGAAGGGTAAAATATGATTGCTTTGAACAATAAAAATTTAACGGCTCATAAATTGTTATATGTTATTTGTTAAACGCAATTGTGACGTTTGTTTAGTAAAAGTCCCTATACTAAAGCGTAGGAAAGCTAGCAGGTTGAGTAGAAAAAGAAGAAAGTCTGCTATAAATAGGTGAGTAGCTTATGTTTTTTGTTTGTTTTGTTTTTGCTAAAAATTGCTACAAAATGTGACAAATCCAATGGTTATTGTGATTGTATCTGGGACAGGATGCTTTCAAAAAACAACCAATTTCAAATCTTTCATATATATAGCTTTTTAAAATAATCAATTTACCACTGGTAAAATTTTCTAAACATATTCCAAGAATAATTTTAACAATTTCCCTTAACGAATAAGGAAAATATGTATTTGTTAACCTCTGTCGTCTGAAACAGGAAACAAAAACCAAACTCAAACTTTTGAT
>NW_007807281.1:0-1041 GCF_000696425.1 Galeopterus variegatus | reverse complement strand
TGGAGTGATGGGTTTACTTAGATCGATGAGCTTGGTCTGATGAATTTACTTAGATCCATAATCATGGTCTGATGAGTTTAATTAGATCGATAAGCTTACTCTGATGACTTTACTTAGATCGATGACCTTGGTCTGATGAGTTTACTTAGATGGATGAGCTTGGTCTGTTGAGTTTACTTAGATCAATGAGCTCGGTCTGATGAGTTTACGGAGATTAATGTGTTTGGTCTGATGAGTTTACTTAGATCGATGAGCTTGGGCTGACGAGTTTACTTAGATCAATTTTCTCTGTCCGATGAGTTTATTTAGATCGATTAGCTTTGTCGGATTAGTTTACTTAGATCGAAGAGCGTGGTCTGATGAGTTTACTTAGATCGATGAGCTCTGTCTCATGAGTTTACTTAGATCCATGAGCTCGGTCGGATTAGTTCAATTAGATCGATATATTTGGACAGAGGAGTTTACTTAGATCGATGTGCTTGGTCTTATGAGTTTACTTACATCGATGAGGTTGGTGTGATGAGTTTTCTTTGATCGATTAGTCAGGTCTGATTAGATTTCCTAGATCGAATATTTGGGTCTGATTAGTTTTCCTAGATCGATTAGTTGGGTCTGATTAGTTTTCCTAGGTCGATTAGTTGGGTCTGATTAGTTTTCCTCCATTGATTAGTTGGGTCTGATTAGTTTTCGTCGATCGATTAGGTGGGTCTGATTATTTTTCCTAGATCGATTGGTTTGGTCTGATTAGTTTTCCTAGATCGATTAGTTGGTTCTGATTATTTTTCCTAGATCGATTAGTTGGGTCTGATTAGTTTTCCTACATCAATTCGTTGGGTCTGATTAGTTTTCCTGGATCGATTAGCTTGGTTTGATGAGTTTACTTAGAAAGATAAGCTGGGTCTGATGAGTTTACTTAGATCAATTAGCTCTGTCCGATGAGGTTACTTAGATCTTTTAGCATGGTCTGATGAGTTTATTAGATCGAAGAGCTTTCTCTGATGAGTTTGATGAGATCGAGGAGCTTGGTCTGATGAGTTTAAT
>NW_007807280.1:0-1041 GCF_000696425.1 Galeopterus variegatus | reverse complement strand
TTTTTAAAAAAAAAAAAATACAAGGTGACCAATTTTTTTATTGTTTTGCTTTATTTTGGGGGGCACATATAGAATAGCTGGGCACTCATGGAGCTAGTAGAGGAAGAAAAGATTAGATCCAGATTAAATGTAATAATATGCTTAAGCATATGTAATTTTCCTTATTTGACTTGTTCATATAGAACCTTTGAAGTTTGACACTTAAGTTGACATTTAGGTTTGAATCTTGGCTATCCGACTTATTAATTGGGTAAGTTATTGCATCAGTCTGAGATGCACTCTCATATATAAAACCACTTACCTGTCAGGGTTATTGTGAGGATTAAATTAGTCAGTGCATATAAAATACCTAGCAGGTAATATGTAGTCAATAAATGGTTGCTGTGGTGGCACTAACAGAAGTTGTTACATTCTTTCTCCTCACTCTCTATTTTTCTTTAATCCCTTTTCTCAAAGGGTAAAAGAGGGAGCACATGGGAAGATCTAGGAATGACCCAGTGACCTTGGACTCTGAGGTATTCAATTCTCTGGGTTGGGGAAATAGGCAGAAAGGAATAACATGTACAAAGGCCCTGTGGCCAGAGGGATGATTAATACAATGGATTGACAAAGCAGATAACTTCAACTGCAGAAAGCGAGAGAACATGGTGCCAGATGAGGCTGGAGAGGTGCGAAGGGACCATATCACAGGAGCTTGTCAGTCATTTGAAGGAGTTTTTTTCTTTATCCTACAGACACTGGGAAGTCATTGAAAGGTTATGATGCAGGAAGGTATCAATTATTACTTGAATGCAGCATGGAAAACAGGTACAAAGAGGCCAAAGTGGTTATCAAACAATCACTTAAGAGGTTTTTGCAATGTCTAAGCTAGAGAAATGTTGTCTGGGTCTAGGAAGAGTCTGTGGGAGATGAAGAGATGCTTTGAGGAGCCACCTCATACTACTTGATAAATTATTACACTAAGAAATGAATTCCATCATAAGCATTGTATTTTCTCATGGCAACCTCATGTCTATCTAAATTAATTGTCCCCCATTGTCA
>NW_007807279.1:0-1041 GCF_000696425.1 Galeopterus variegatus | reverse complement strand
ATAATTGCTAGAATAGTTTTAAAAAGGAAAAATAAAATGGAGGAACCCGTCTACCAAATTTTAAGACTTACTATGTACCTACAATAATAAAGACTGTGAGGTATTGGTAGAGGGATAGACAAACAGACCAATGGAACAGGATAAAAAATTTAAAATGGGCAAAATATACCCTGATTATTTTTGACAAAGGTTGATAATCAATTCAGTGGGGAGAAAATAGCCATTTCAACAAATGGTGCTGGAGAACTTGGAGATTTACATGGAAAAATGAGCTTAAACCTAAATTTTACATTTTATGCAAAAATCAAGCCAAAATGAATCACAGACCTAAATATAAAACATTTAAAACTTGTAAAGCAAAACATAAAA
This sequence comes from Galeopterus variegatus, assembly GCF_000696425.1. NCBI lineage: Eukaryota > Metazoa > Chordata > Mammalia > Dermoptera > Cynocephalidae > Galeopterus > Galeopterus variegatus. The sequence goes on along the minus strand of NW_007807279.1, from coordinate 672 downwards.
GAAAATCTTTAGGACCTAGAGTAAGGCAGAATTCTTAAATTTAATTCTAAACATATGATCCACAAAAGAAAAAATTGATAAACTGGGCTTCATAAAAATTAAAAAACTTTTCTGTGAAAAACCCTGTTAAGTGGATGGAAAAAAAGCTACAGACTGGGAGAAAATACTTGTAAATCACATAAGTGAGAATTCGTATCTAAAATATATAAAGTACTCTCAAAACTCAACAGTAAAAAACTAATTTAATCACATCAGGCTCAAAGACCTGAAGAGACATTTCATTGAAGAAGATACACAGGTGACAAATAAACAGGAAAAGGTATCGAACTTTATTAACTTTAGGAAAAAGCAAACTAAAATCATAAAAATATATCATAACATATCCATCAGAAATAGAAAATATTGACACCACCAAATGCCGACAAGGAGGTGGTGAAATTGGATCACTCATACATTAGTTTTGGAAATGTAAAACTGTACAGCCCCTTTGGAAAATAGCTTGACAGTATCTTTAAAATCTAGAAATACAACTACCCAACGACAGTGTGGCAGTTGTACTCCTGGGGCATTTTCCCCAGAGAAATAAAAACTTATTTTTTATGCAAAAAAACATCATATAAATCCTTATAGAAGTTTTGTTTATAATGGCTAAAAACTGGGAATGACCCAAAT
>NW_007807278.1:0-1041 GCF_000696425.1 Galeopterus variegatus | reverse complement strand
CCCTATTACAGTAAATATTATCAGTTTTCTAGGTGAGGAACATGAATCTCAGAGAGATTAAGTAACTTGCCTAAATTGTCAGAGGTAGGATTTGAACCCTGCTCCATCTCACTCCAAAACTTTTGCTCTTTCCACAGCTGACCTCTCCAACCTTGACCTCCAAAATACACCTACGTGCATTCCTCTCTTTCTCTCTGTTCTTTGGGAAAGAGGAAATGTTACCTTGATGAGTTTTTTAATCTTGAAGTACTTTTTATCCATCAATTCCATGAATTTAATTCTTCGAGGTTTACATTAGGTACAAGAAGCTAAACTTCTTGGTCATGTATTCTTTCAGTTCTCCATTCCTTCCCTGGGGAGCAACAGGTCAGGCTATTTACCTGACTATTTGGTTAGTGCCTCATTCCCACAGGGTGTGTTTCTCTACAATCTGACAGAATCTCAAATCTATATATTCCTCCGCCCATGAAGTGTGGACTTCTTGATCTACAATAATACATACTAAAATAGTAAAATTAAATTCTTAATGGTCTCCCAGAGATTTGAATGAGTGGACATCCTAACATACTGCCAGAAACTGAGCAGAATATAATTCAGTATGTACGAGGTAGTCACATTGAACCGAGCACTTACATCATATAACAATTGGCATGGCTTTCTACTTGAGAAGTGCCCACTCTCAAGGTGAACAAGGCAGAAACTGCAGATACATGCAACAGAAAAGGGATTCTAAAACACAAGGATCCTCCCTAGCAAGTCATTGTAGGACTCTAAAAGTAAATAATCTCTTAACTGTTTCAAACTTCAAAAAGAGCATAAGAATATTAAAGATGTCATCAATTTCCTTTTTCTTTTTTTTCTTTTGCACTAGAGGTGCTGGCACATAGAGTATTTGATTTGAACACTTACCCACATAACTGATACATAGTGGGCATTTGGTAGATATTTATTGAAAAAATGAATGAAAATTAAAACCAAACACATTATTCTTTTGACTATTTTAGCTCTACTCTTCATTTTATTTATTCATTTAACAAACAT
>NW_007807277.1:0-1041 GCF_000696425.1 Galeopterus variegatus | reverse complement strand
CACTTCTCAAGGGAAGATGCCCAAGAATACAATTGCTGAGTCTTGATATATGAATGTTTAAGTTTATAAAAAAACTGCCAGGCTGTTTTCCAGAATGGCTACATCATTTTTTCATTCCCACCAGCAACATACAAAAGAGTTCCAGTTGCTCCGCATCCTCACTGGCACTTAGTACTGATGTAGTCCCCCCTTATCTGAGCTTTCACTTTCTGTGGTTTCTGTTACCCATGTAGTACAGTACAATAAGATATTTTGAGAGAGACGCTACACTTATGTAATTTTTATCACAGTCTGTTGTTATAACTATTCCATTTTATCATTAGTTACATTCTTAATCTCCTATTGTGCGTAATTTATGGGTGAAACTTTATCGTAGGTATGCATATATAGTGTATATGGGGTTTGGTATCATTGTAGGTTTCAGGCATCCACTAGGGGTCTTCAAACATGTTTCCCACAGATAAGGGGGGACTATTGTACTAGCATTTTTTATTTTAACTGTTCTAATATGTATGCCGTGTCATCTTAGGATTTTAATTTGCATTTCTCCCATGGCTAATTGTGTTGACCATCTTTTGATGTGCATATTTGCCATTTCTGTGTCTTCTTTGAGGAAGTGTCTATTCTTTTTGCCCATTTTTAAATTGTGCTTTTGTTTTCTTATTATTGAGTTTAGAGAGTTCTTTATATATACATATACAAGTTCTTTGTCAGGTATGTATTTAGAAAATATCTCCTAGTCTGTAGCTTGTGTTTTTAATTTCTTAATGACGTATTTTACAGAGCAAAAGTTTTTAATTTTGGTGAAGTACAGTTTATCATTTTTTTTTCTTTTATGAATCATTCTTTTGGTGGCATTTCCAAGAACTTCAGTTTTTCTAACTTCTGTAATTTCTGATGGGAAATCTGTCTTTCAAATTATTCCCCTATAGATAATGTATCATTTCTCTCTGAATGCTTTTAAGATTTTTTCTTTATTGTTAGTTTTCAACAGTTTGATTATGAAGTGCCTGGGTATCGAATTCTTTGGATTTATTCTGT
>NW_007807276.1:0-1041 GCF_000696425.1 Galeopterus variegatus | reverse complement strand
TTAGCCATTATGTGAATGTCTGAACATTGGAATGTTACATATAGGTGTTTTTTGATAGTCAAGTACAATGAAAATCTATTTGGATATTGATTGGTTAGGACTGATGCAAGTAAGAGAAAACCCAGCTACAATTTTTAAACAAATAGAGGTTTATTTTGCATACATCACAAGAAGTTTGGATGCAGATGTTTATCAGCATTGATTCAGTGGCTCAGTGACGGTTCGGCCTTTCTCTTATAAGTATGATAATGATATGCAGCTACAGTCAATGCAGTCCTGTGCAAGGGAAGAAGAATGTGGAAGGATGGTGGTAGAACAGAACCACCTGGCCTTCTTTGAAGAAAGTGAAGACTTTCCCAGAAATCCCCTATTAGCCAGTAGGTCCCATTAGCTATGACTAGGTGACGTGGCTACCCCTAGTTGCAAGGGAGACTGGGAAAGCAGGGCACAGGATTGTCCTGATGGACTTACTCCCATTGGGATCCAAGTCCTGGGACCACCCCAGAGAAAATTAGGATCTTGCAAAGTTAAGGAAGAAGGGTAGAATGGATATTATATAAGCAACTAACAGAATCCCTCTGACAGCTCTTTTTTGATCTTTGTTATTTTGTTTTAAAATTCGAGACCCTGCCTAAATCAGATTTCCTTATTTGTTACTGAGCCTTTTTTTTTTTTTTAAGGAGGCACCCAAAGCCGTAGTGACTTGGTGTGCTTTCTGCAAGTCTGAGTGAAACGCACTGTGTTGCACGGTTGGTGGCCTGCAGCATCTTCTTTGCTGACCTGTATGTTCATTTTTCCAGATGAACCTCTTCAGCCTTCCTCATCCCATAATGAGAGCGTGCCTAGTTACTGCAAAAATGATGAAGGGGATATATTCCTGGCAGCTGAGTCCTGGAAGCCTGACGTTTGTACCAGCTGCGTATGCATGGATAGCGTAATTAGCTGTTACTCTGAGTCTTGCCCTTCCGTATCCTGTGAAAGACCTGTTTTGAGAAAAGGCCAGTGTTGTCCTTACTGCATAGGTAAGAACAAGAAAAAAAA
>NW_007807275.1:0-1041 GCF_000696425.1 Galeopterus variegatus | reverse complement strand
CTTTTTTATGGCAGAGTAGTATTCCATGGTGTATATATACCAGTTTCCTTATCCAATCATCTGTCAATGTACATTTAGGTTGGTTCCATGTCTTGGCTATTGTAAACAGAGCTGTGATAATCATGGGAGTGCAGATATCCCTTCAACATGATGATATCCATTCCTCTGGGTATATACGCAGAAGTGGGATTACTGGATCATATGAAAGATCTATCTGTAGTTGTTTGAGAAACCTCCTGTTACTGTTTTTCATAGTCGTTGTACTAATTTACAGTCCCACCAACAGTGTAGGAGTATTTTCTTCTCTTTACACCCTTGCCAGCATTTGTTATTCACTGTCTTCTTGATTATAGCCTGTCTAACTGGGGTGAGGTGGTATCTCAATGTAGTTTTAATTTGCATTTCCCTGGTGACTAGTGATGTTGAGCATTTTTTCATGTACCTGTTCGCCATTTGTATGTCTTCCTTTGAAAAATGTCTATTCAGCTCCTTTGCCCATTTTTTAATTGGATTGTTTGTTTTTTTACTGTATAATTGCTTGAGTTCTATGTATATTATGGATATTAATTCCTTGTTGGATGCATAGTTAGCAAAAACTTTCTCCCACACTGTAGGTTTTCATTTCACTCTGTTGATTGTTTCCATTGCTGTGCAGAAGCTTTTTAGTTTGCTATAGTCCCATTTGTTTATTTTTTCTTTTGGTGCTTACACTTTCAGACTCATGTTCATGAAGGCTGTGCCCAGACATAGTTCCTGAAATGTTTCACCTATATTTTCCCTTAATAGTTTTATAGTTTCAGGTCTTATACTAAAGTCTTTAATCCATTTTGAGTTGATTTTAGTGTATGGTGAGAGATGCATATCTAGTTTCATTCTTCTGCATATGGATTTCCAGTTTTCCCAATACCACATGATGAAGGGGCAGTCTTTTCCCCAATGTAGGTTTTTGTTGCCTTTGTCCAATATCAGATGGCTGTAACACTGTGGGGTGATTTCAGGGTTCTCAATTCTACTCCACTGGTCTGAATGTTTATTTTTATA
>NW_007807274.1:6096-7137 GCF_000696425.1 Galeopterus variegatus | reverse complement strand
TCTCATTTACCATTTTATTCCTAATATGTGAAATAATGTGGAAAAAGATATTCTCTTTTACCTCACCGCAAACTATCACGTGGCTTTGGAACTCCAAAGGCTTTCTAGCTTTGATGGATTAAGAGGTCACAAAATAGCAGTATTCCTTGAGAAAAAGTTACAGCAGCTGTCTTATCTAGGCTTCATGAACATAGCTGATTCATATATATGTGAGGCAGGCCATATAGAATTAGAAACATGATCTGACAAAGTTGTTCAGTGGCTTGATGGCATCTGGCCAGCATCTCTGTGAATCTCTTCACCTTCATGCTTGCCAGTTCATGGTTAGAAGACGGCTGCTGAAGCTCCAGACATTATGTCCACATTCTAGAATGGGAAAGGAGAGAAAGACCTTGCCAGGTGCAATCATTCCTTTTCCCCAAAATGTAAAATCTTTCCCAAAAATGTTCTTTGTATGTGTCACTAGCCATAAATGTGTCTGTCACATGGACACTCAGCTCCCAGGGAGGAGGGGGAAGCAAGCATTTAGCCTGACAAGTGACATCCCAAATAAAATCCAAGTATAGTCAGTACAGAAGAAGAAGGAAAAGGATGTTGGATAAGTGTCTAACAGTATTAACACAATAGGGATCCAAGATAATTTTCTTTATATAGTGAACCAGTTTTCCCCAAAGAGGAAAAAACAGTTACTGATTTTACACCACAATCTTTAAATCACAAACCTCCCAGTGCATTGAATTGGAATGACACAAGTGCTAGTGACAGGTCCATGCTATCCTCAGAATCACTTTTTATGTCAATGAATAGTGTTAATGGGTTGAGCTCATTTCAGTGCCTGCATTCTTCCTATCCTAATAGAAACACTCTCTCAGGAGGCTCCTCGACTCCTCATGCATGGGTTTGACATAGATGCTTCGACATGGCTGAGCCCCTGTGGAAATTGTGCAGGTGAGGAATAGGGCAGAAGGAGTGGCGTCGCACAAATGAGGGAGAGAGCTGAAACAGTCAAGAAATAAGAAGGCGGTATCAGCATAACCAGCA
>NW_007807274.1:0-505 GCF_000696425.1 Galeopterus variegatus | reverse complement strand
GAGAACAATACATCCAAACTCCATCATCTTGTGTTATTCCTACTGAAACACTCTGTTGTTTTCTTGAAATTGGTTTGTTTACCTTTGTTTTTACAGACGTTTGCTTTCCTGCCGTCCTGCTTTTCCTTATACTGTTGCTTCCATTTGAGGCCTTTTCCCTCAAACTATTGAGGAACGGAAATAAAGAACTATTCTTGTTCACTCATTCATTCATTAATCCACTTACTTCCTTACTCCCATTTTTCCCCATTCCCAACTTTCATTCTTTTTATTCACCATTGGCAACCCTTCTAATACATTTGATACGTATTATTTGTTTATATGTAGTCTTGTTGATATGTATTATTTGTTTATAGGTAGTCTTTTGAAATATGTCTTGTTTTGTGTGCCTGCATTTTTAATTTATGAAAATAATGGTCAATTATAGATTTCAGTTTATTTCACTTATTTAGCACTGAAGTGCCAGCCATGCTGCTCTGAGAACATCTAGTTCATTCTTTCTAAA
>NW_007807273.1:0-1041 GCF_000696425.1 Galeopterus variegatus | reverse complement strand
GCGGGAGCGCCGCCGCGCTTCCCAAGTGGCGCACTGTAGCAGTGTGCCACCGGGCCGGCCCCCTCCCTTTTTTCTTTTAATCTTGTGCATAAATCTAGGTTATTTTGCAATTGGATCTCACTGTTCAGAACGACTGAGAGATCTGATGGTGGGACCATGTAAGTGATTCTTATGTTTATTCACACATTCATTCATATGTTGACTTTCCTGCTCTGGTGAGGTTACTAAAGATACAAAGAATGAATCACATAAGTTATCAGTTTCAGATAGATCAAAAATTAATAGAAGAGATAACAAATAGGTAGTAAATTATTAATTTATGTATTCCTTTCAATGATATTTGTTGAGCAACTGTTATATACCAGATGTCTTTCTAGAAATACAGAGAGAACCAGAGAGACAAGGTTTTGCTGTTATGGGGCTTCATTTCATGCCTGTGTGAGAAGAGAAAACAATAAAGCAACAAGCAAGCAAAGGAACGGCAGGTACAGAATGATCTCAGGGAATTAAATAAGGTGAAGCAACTGCAAGTGAATAGGTGGGACTTTAGATCGACTGACCCCAGAAGGGCCCTGTAAGGAGATGGTATCCAAACCAAGATCTGTCTCTAAAGTTGAAAGCTAAGATCTCTTCGGGCAGACATAACAGTAGATCAAAACTTTAATGTTCAAATGAGCTTGGATTTTTGGGAAATAGGAAAAAGACTAGGGAGGCAAGAATATAGTGGATGAGGTATGAAGGGAAGACTAATATAAAACATTGAAGATGTAGTCAAGGGCTGAATTATAAAAGGCCTTTTAATACCAGAAAAAAACAAAATGTTACAATTTTGGCAAAGATATAAAATCATTACAGGGTGGGCCAGCCTGGTAGCGCACTGCTACAGTGCGCCGCTTGGGAGTGCGGTGGCACTCCCGCCGAGGGTTCAGATCCCACATACAGACCGGTTCCCACTCACTGGCTGAGCGAGGTGCAAGCGTAACACCGAGGGTTGCGATACCGTTGCCGGTCCCGGTCCGGTACGGGTGCGACACTGAGGGT
>NW_007807272.1:0-1041 GCF_000696425.1 Galeopterus variegatus | reverse complement strand
GTAGTTGCAAGATTGAGAAACTCTATTTCTTAGCATACAGTAGAGATAAGATATAATTTGGGAACTAGGGTGTATGAATTTGGAAATGCTACTGTGAGTATGAGTATTATGCTTTTAATCAGGAGGACTGATCTAGCTGATTTGCATAAACAATAAATACTAAGGACATTTCTCTGCAGGGAGGAAGATAACAGACTGAGGAAGACTGTAAATTTCAAAGCAAATAGATATGAGATAAAATTCTGGAGCTGCTACCTATTTTAGTTGTGTGATTATTTCTGAAATTCTGTTTCTTCATTTATAAAATAAGAAATGTAAAAAACACGTGCTTTTCATTGTATGGGGATTAACACACACACACACACACACACACACACACACATTTTCACCCGAGTTGGTAACCACTAAACAAATATAGGTTATCTTTAGTGAACACCTGTTCAAATAGAGAAAATTATGCTATTAAATGATGGGGAATGGGGTACAAATCACAATCTCCTAGTTTCCATGAGAAACCCTGAGAAATGTCCTGGGTCAGATGCAGGTTTTATTTGGTGAAACCAGACTAACTTTTGATCCACAAGCGTCATCTTTTTGATGTACTTTCTACTAAATTTCCCACTCTCCCAAATCTGAGATGAAGGAAGAGTATCTCACAGAGAATGCAGGCAATATTTCAAAGATAAAAATCACTTAAAGTATTTTTAAGGTGTGGCTACAAAAAGCCTTACCTTTCTTGTTGTTGTTTTCCTAATTATAAAATAATAAATTCTAGAAAGGGGATTGTACATTGTAGGGAATTTGCTAAGTATAAAAATGCACAAAAATTAAAATCACTTTCAAGATCCACATGTAGCTCAAAATCAGTGTTCACATTTTAGTTTATAGCTTTGACTCCGCATGTGGCTATTTGGGAGTTTCTTTTCAAATTGCTCTTCCCATATTAGGTTGGTCAATCTCTCCCTGTTTTTCATTGCTGAAAACCAAAGTAACAATTCCGACTCCCTGTCACTTAAAGAGGAGGAGATTTATTACATTTAA
>NW_007807271.1:0-1041 GCF_000696425.1 Galeopterus variegatus | reverse complement strand
CATGGGATCCGAACCCTCGGCGGGAGCACCGCCACACTCCCAAGTGTCGCACTCTCCAGTGCGCCACCGGGCCGGCCCTAATTTTAGTTATTTTAAATTTAACTTTAAATAGCCACATTAGGTTGTTTCAGCTGAAGAGATCAACCTCACCCAAGATCAAGCCTATCTCCCAGGGTGACCCACATCAATGAATGGCCCCCACAAGGGTATAAAAGACAAGCCTCTTGCCCCAACTCCAGACAATCTGGAAAAGTCATTTCAGCCTCAAATCTGCCCATGGGGTTGACCAAAGCTCCACTGGGACTGCTTCATAGCTCAAATTCTCTTGATAGTCCCTGTCCTCCCCTTTCCTTCCACAGGCATTGATCCCAAGAGTGTTCCCTAAGAAAAAGCATTATCCCTGCATAGGTCCCAGGAAGTCCAACCTGTGACATTTGGTGATTGAAGTAGTCTGAGAATGTAAATAATAAAATGGAAATTTGGAACCAGATCCACCTGGCTGGCAATAAGGCCCCATTACAGGTGGGAGGTGACATACAATTTCTGGCAGAGTAGTAATGCAGTTGTTAAAACTTTCACTTGTTGTGACCTAGGATGAGATACTGAAGGAAAAAACATATTCACTATTGTGACATATCAGATATTTGAGAAATATGGGGGAGAAGATACTATAAGGACAGTGGAACTGAGTGCCTTTGCTAAGTTTTGGTGGATGTGCTGAGTGTAGCTGAGAAGCTCGGTGAGCTGTCCTCTGGAAGCTGGGGCTGAAAATAGGAGATGCCATTACAGAACTGAGCCCACTGACAGCAATTGTAGTAATAGGATTCCAAAATAACAGAGCCCATGTGGCTGTGTGTGACCATCAAATGCCAGGTGGATGAAATTATCATAAGGAACAGGAAGGTTGGAGTGTTTAATATAACATGGCATCCATAGGGGCAAAATAGACAGGCAGCCATCAAAGATACTGCTCAATCTATACAATCAGAAGAAATCAAGGACATATTATCATGTAATGGGCACAATCAACCCAGTAAAAGT
>NW_007807270.1:0-1041 GCF_000696425.1 Galeopterus variegatus | reverse complement strand
AAAAAAAAAAAAAAAAAAAAGAAAGTTACCTTAGAAATCTAGAGATCTGAGGAGAGGGGCTGAGAATATTGGGGGGGAGAGGGGCACACAAAAACCTTGGAGAGGACGGAAGGGAGGCCAGAGTTGTTCAAGTCCAACCTCATGTCTCTATTCTGCTTAAACTCCCTGCAGCTTCCACTGCCCTAGAATGACATCCACATGGTTCACCATGGCCTTCGGTCCCCTGCGGTTTCCACCTCATCCTTTGCCACATCCCATTCACTGCTCTTGTTTCAGCCTCTTGAGCATCCTGAGTTCTTCCCTAGCTTTGTGTAGCTTCTGCCTGCTGCTCATCCCAGAACTGACTCCTCACAGGTTTACTCTTTTTTTGAGAGGAGGGGCATTTCCACCACCAGAAGGGATCTTGCTCTCTCAGCATCATACCCTGGCACCTGACTCATCTACTCTACTGTATACAGTCACCATTCGAAAGAATGTTGAATGAATAAACTTGTTTCCAGTTCGGTTGGGCAAACCCCACAGCTTGGTTCCTGGTAGGATCAGGCATGGTGAGTGGGCTGAGTTTCTATAAAAGTCTCCTTACCAGGTTCCAGGAGGCACAAATGAGTGAACTTGCCACTCTCGATTTACGTCCGCAGTTACCCAGCTGTGGATCATGTGGGCTGGGCCCACAGAAGAGTCTCGTTCTACATTCACTTTTCATTTCCTTCAGCCACAGGACATCAGAGTGCCACCTTGTTAGAAACCCTAAGAAATAAGGCTCGTGAAGATGGTCGGAAGTGACTATAATTTCAGTATTAGAGGTGGTTAAATACCCTTGACTAATGCCTCTTAGTTCTTGCATTGGGAGTTCTAAAGTTAGATTCCGAGCATTAAGAAGGAAATGGGAATAAGGTGGCAACTAAATTTCTCACTTAGAAAACCATTTTCCTCTCCTGGGATCCAGAAGCACTTTCCACTGTGTGAATCCTGGAAGCAGAAAAGAGTCTGCCACTGCAGGGAGAAAATGCAAGTAACCCTTATATAAGACATGCGACAGCC
>NW_007807269.1:0-1041 GCF_000696425.1 Galeopterus variegatus | reverse complement strand
GACTCGGGGAGGAGGAAGAGGGGAGGGAATTAAAGGAGCAGGATTCCCCCCCGTCCCGACCCCCCTTTCTTCACCAGCACCCCCACGCGGTTAAAGGGCCTAACGGCCTTGCCTCCCCTTTGGCCGGGATTATTTGTCCGCCAGAGCGGAAATACGTTCCACACCCCCCTCTTTCTCGCTCCCCCTCCTCTGTGCCTCCGGGCCCCACGGCCCGTCTGCGCGTGCGTGCCAAGTGCCGCGCGGAGGCCCTTTTGCTCGGGCCCGCCCCCCGCTCTCTGCTGCTGCGGTGCTGCCAGCTCTGCGCCCACCAGCGCGCTCGCCTTCCCGACCGTCGCCTGCCCTGGAGTCCCGACGGGCCGCGCCGCCACCTGCTCCGAGAGGTGGTGCAGCTCGGACCAAGCTGTGTAGAGCGGGACCCACCCAGTGACCGCCCGCGGCAATCAGAGCAGTTGGTCGCTGTTGCCCACGCGTGTACTCTCTGCTTAGTATCATAGTTCCTCCGGCCACACTTCCAGACGTTTCCAACTCTTCTAAAGCTAGTTAACCACCCTAGCCCTCCTGGCCTACAAGGTGATTCTAATACCCTCAGCTTCCCTCCACTCTGTATACAACCATTTAAGATTACACCCGTTCTCAGAAATGATCTCAACTTCTTACCTAGGCAAACGCTCTCCACTTGTGCTGTCGATGACCTTGCCCATTTCACCTGTACTTTATAATTAACCCTAGGACTAATTCTTCTAATTTTCCGATTATTTATATTCGTATGATTCTACTATCTTTAATCTTTCCACTGCACGTGTTCCTCCCATCCCTTTCTCCTCCTCCAGACTGACAAGGTCAGGGCTATACCTCGCTGAACTAAACCTTCCCTCAACTCTACCCCTCGGCTTTCTCTTTCCTTGTTACTCCCAAACTAAGCTGCAATCTCTGCACCTTCATCTCCCACACTTAAGAGCATCTTTAAGGTCGGTCCCTTTCTCTTCCTTGCACTCCTATTACTCAGACTTTCTCACCTATCCAAGTCCCTGTGAAGAAGCC
>NW_007807268.1:0-1041 GCF_000696425.1 Galeopterus variegatus | reverse complement strand
CCAACCAGGGAGTACTGTTTTAAGTGTATACTCCATAATGTGGAGGGTTGGACTTCTTCAGGTCCAAATCACCATCTGGTAAGGGGCCGTGTCTTTTGAAAAGTATGTTAACTATTTCACACCATTTTCAACCTTGAATGCATGGAATTTATTATCAAGAAGTGCTAGGTACCCAGAGAAGAGAGCCAGTGACCTTTCTTCCTGTTTTTTAATTATTATTATTTTTTAATTTTTTATTGTGGTAAAATCTACACAACATATAATTTACCATTTAAACCATATTTTAAAATGTGAAATATTCCCTTTTTTTGTGGTGGAGGGGAGGGGTGGGAAGCTGGCCGGTATGGGGATCTGAATCCTTGACCTTGGTGTTACAACACTGCACTCTGATCAACTGAGCTACCTAAACAGCCTATTTTACGCATTTTTAAGTGTACAATTCACTGGCATTAAGTACATTCACAGTGTTTTGCAACCATTGTCCATTTCAAGGGCTTTTTCATCATCCCAAAGAGGAATTCTGTACTCACTAAACAAACTCCCATTTTCCCCTCCCCTGGTAATCTCTATTCTTAGTGACTTTTAAACACTTTTATTTTTTAAAAGAAAAACTTGCTATGACCTACAAAAGCATCTAGTCACTTTTTATAGTCCTCGCATTGATGTTATAAATTTGGACCTAAAGTGTTTTAATGGAAGTACTATTGGTATCTTGCTCCAACTTAAGTTTTTATTGCCTGTTTTTATCCCGCATCTGGTTCTTTTCTGTCATTCAACAAATGTGTACGGGGTGCCCCAGCCCTGGGTTAGGCAGCTGTTGTCCTGATTTGTATGTACAGTAAGGACCCAGATGTGGAGAATGCTGGATGAGGGAATAACCCACAGTGAAGGTTTGTCCTTCAGGAGAGAGAAAGGACTTTGCCCAGACACCTTATCGATGATGGTTGCATTTTTAAAAAATGTATTTTAAGCATTTAATTTTCTTGACAGCATTTTGAAAAAACCATAGTTTAAGAAAGTCTAAAGAAAAAAGCTTGAAGA
>NW_007807267.1:0-1041 GCF_000696425.1 Galeopterus variegatus | reverse complement strand
CTCCTACAATGATACCAGGACACTCAGCTTCTCTTTCTCTCTCTCTCTGTCATACTCTACTCTCTTCTCTTTGGAGGCTTCATTCTCACACAAGATGTCAACTTCTGTTCATAAGGCAGCTGTGGCAGTTATCACCTCAAAACTCCTTAGCTTTATGTCTAGTGAGAAAGAACAATCTTTTCTCTCCCAACCAGTTGAGTCAGAGGCTTAGTCCATGCTCTTAATTAACCTAAAAGTGGAACATGCCTACTTCTGAACCAATCACTGTAGACAGGGGTAGGATCAGTCATAGACTGCCAGTGAAGCTGAGAGTGAGAATCAAGCCACCCAATCCAAGCCACACAGGCTGAAAGTGGTAAAGAGATTATTTCAACAACAACAACAAAAAAAAACCTATTGAAGCAGCTAAAAGTCAATTTTGTACATGATAGAACCTATGAAATAGCATCACAATGATACAGAAATTATGTCACAGGCAGTGCCTATCTACGTGATGCTGGAAATATTTCAGGACTGCTAAAGCTTTATTTTAAATAAATCCAACTGACTGAGATCCAGATGCAAAGATAATGATTTCTACAAATTAACATCTATAAAGTTTCTCTGAAACCTATAAAGAGAGCAGCCTACAATTTAGCTATTCTTTTTACCACTGATGGAAAGAAATTTCTTTCAAGGACTAAAATAATGCATATGTTAGATTACTTGGAATTTCCTCGTAGATAGCTCTTCAATGCTCTGTTCATTTTATTTTCAGCAGCTTTACTCTGCATATTTGATCTTGAATGGTGTCTACTGCTATATCTAAAAATGTCCTAATATTTTCTTCTGTCTTGTTTAATCTGCTATTAATTCCATCTATTGCAGCTAATACATTGTAGTTTTCATCTCTAGAAACTCAATTTGGGTCATTTTTATATGTTTCATATCTTGCATATTCAATCTTTCCTCTAGTTTCTTGAACATACAAAATAGTCATAAAACTGTTTTAATCTTTGGCTATTAATTCTGTCATCTCTGTCATTAATTGCAAACTGATGT
>NW_007807266.1:0-1041 GCF_000696425.1 Galeopterus variegatus | reverse complement strand
AGATGGGTCATTTTGCAAAGAATTGTAGGGAGGAACAGCCTAAGCCCTCAGGCTCTAAGCCACCTGGAATTTGTCCTCATTGTAAAAGAGGGAAACATTAGGCTAAGGAATGTAAATCTAAAACTGACGCTCGGGCCGGCCCGGTGGCGCACTGCTACAGTGCGCGGCTTGGGAAGCGCAGCGGTGCTCCGGCCGAGGGTTCGGATCCCACATACAGACCACCGCTCACTGGCTGAGCGAGGTGCGGGAGCAACACTGAGGGTTGCAATCCGTTGCCGGTCACAATAAAAGACAAAAAGGAAAAAAAAAAAAAACTGACGCTCAAGGGAATCCATTGCCACTCCTTCAGGGAAACGGACAATGGGGCCAGCCCCAGGCCCTGAACTCAAATGGGGCAATAAAGTTTGTCCCAGCAAACAACAACAACAATCCATTTCAGCTCTCTTTAGAGCAACCTCAGGAAGCGCAGGGCTGGACCTCAGTTCCCCCTCCAGTGCAATATTGACTTTGGAGGATGGGCCTCAGATTTTAAATACTGGGGTTTTTGGCCCGTTGCCTCCTAATACTTTTGGCCTTATATTAGGGTGAGGAGGCTCTATTTTTTAAAGGATTAACAGTCTTTCCTGGAGTGATTGATAATGATTTTATGGGAGAGATTAAAATTCTTGTAGAAGCTAATGACAAGGTGGTTACGATCTCTCCTGGTGAAAGGATAGCTCAGCTTGTCTTACTTCCTTTTCTTAAGACCAGTAATCAAATTTATGACAAGACAAGGGGCTTAAATACCTTTGGCTCTTCAGATACCTATTGGATTCAAGAAATTACTCGCCAAAAACCTTCCCTGACCTTATGGTTAGATGGAAAACAGTTTACTGGGTTAATAGATACTGGAGCTGATGTTACAATTATTAGACAAGAAGATTGGCCTGCATCATGGCCCGTGTATGATACCTTTACTAATTTAACTGTAATTGGACAGGGTCATAATCCAAAACAAAGCTCTAAACTTCTTAAATGGTCTGATAAAGAAAATAATTCAGG
>NW_007807265.1:0-1041 GCF_000696425.1 Galeopterus variegatus | reverse complement strand
TGGCAAGGTGTAATTAGGGATTTTATAGATGTTTTAGCTCTCTGGGAATGGAACCCTTTAATATTTAAGTCTATTATTTAACTTTCATTCAAGCTTTGTTCACAGTTCTGAGAATGCATCACATACCAAAGCAGCAGGTGTGGCTGGTGCATGCAGGAACAGGAACGTCCTCTGTATTGGCTATGCACTGCTGCGTAACAAATGGCATCAAATTTGTGGCTTCAAGCAGCATCCATTTATCAGTTCACTGTTCTCCAGGTCAGAAGTCCAGGCAGGCTTGGCTTGGCTCAGGGTATCACAAAGCTGAAATCAAGGTGTTGGCTGGGCTGGGTTGGGCCAGGTGAGAATCTGAGGCATTTGGAAAGAATGTGATTTCAAACTCGTTCAGGTTGCTGACAGAATCCAGTTGCTTATAGCTGAGTGTCTCATCTTGCTGTTTGCTTGCTGGCTGCCAGACAGGGTCCACTCTCTGCTCACCAAATCACCCACTTTCCTTCTCCTGTAGTCCCCTCCACTTTCAAGCCAGCAACAGAGCTTGAAATCAGACTTCCTCGGAGCAAGATGGCGACGGGTCTGGAGTGAGCGTGCCAGAGGACAGAGAGAGCCTGTGAAGTGTGCGCTGTGCTGCCAGAGTACTATTTGCATTTCCAAGAGCAACAAAAAACAAATAAATCACTGATCAACTAATCTACAACGAAAAAAAGCAACTACAGTCTCGAGGTTTTAGGGCCGATGCAAAAGAAGATTCCTGAGAGCACTGCAACCACGCCGGTAGACCGAGCAGCCCAAGGCAACAAAGGCCAGGAAAGACTGCAGTGGCGACGCAGAGACGGAGAGGAAGGCGCGGGACCGGCCCAGCTCTGGGAGCTTTGTGAGTGACCCCCAGCCCAGCCCCGCTTGGGGGGCAAAGGCCCGCCCGGCCCCCGCTTACCACACCAGGCTAGGTGCCGGCATCAGCGCTGCCTCCATTTTCTCCGGGAGGGGCGGAGCCGGCCGGCTCAGATCGGGCAAGCCAGCCATCTTCGCTTGGCGCGGCTCCTC
>NW_007807264.1:0-1041 GCF_000696425.1 Galeopterus variegatus | reverse complement strand
GGTGGGCAGAGCTCACATCCAAAAATAAAGCATGTCCACTTTGCTGGCAGCCTACTACTGGCTTTTTCTTTCGCTTACCTGACTCAGGATCTTCATAGGATGGGGAAGAAAGGTCTGTGATCTAGTCGGACAATGTGCCAGTTTTCAATAGTTGGGGCCAACTGGGTAACACATTCTTGTAAGAGATTTCCCTCTTCCCTGTTTCAGTCTCACTGCCCTTCACTCCCTCCTTGTGATCACTTCCCTAATAAAATACCTGCACATGGCCTTGGCGTAAGGCTCCACTTTGGCCATCACTTTTATCATTTCGTTCTAAGTGTTGGTTTATTTTTTTCCTCCCAACAATACAGTAAGGACAGGAACTTCAATTTACTCATTTATGCATCTCCTCAAATGAGCACATAGAAAAGAGTTACTTTATTTTTTGTTGAATAATCTATAGCATTTGTAGGAAATTTATTTGCGTGTAGGGGCAATAACAAACTGAAGGCTGGAATTGGTTACGCAGGGAGAAGTATAAACACATGAAAAAAATTATGGAGGAGTTAAACCTATGAATCTCTAATATTTATATATCTCTATATTCTCAGGTAATGCAATAAAAATTTTGTTTGTTATCATACAATACAGAGGTTTAATATAATACAGAAGCAGGGATGTCTCGTGTCATCCTATATGACTCTCTTGATTTCATAAAAATATAATCTGTCACCATTTAAAAAACAGTAATTAGCTAATGGCCAACAATTTTTTGGAATTGTACCAAGTACTGAACTAAGTGGTTTACATAAATTATCTCAGCTACAAATGAGGAGATGAAGACTTCCAGAGGTTAAATATCTTACTCAAGGTGACAGTGTTGTTAAGTGGTACAGCTAGAAGGAAAATCCAATTGCACTGTAGCATTAATCTGTCTTCATGATGTTAAAGATATTTAAACATGTCTGTATACTTACAAAATCAAGAATTCCTACTGACAGAGACTATGCCTCATTCTCTTTTATCTCTTCCTCAGTGTTTCTATAATGCCTTGCAGAAAGA
>NW_007807263.1:0-1041 GCF_000696425.1 Galeopterus variegatus | reverse complement strand
TAGTAGCAGAAAAATGTGGATGTTATTTTTCAGTTCTCTCTTTTTTAAAAGTATTTTTGCAATATGCCCTCATCCAGGAAGAGGAAAAAAAGGTGGGAGACATGTATAGAGCTACTTGGCTACAGAGAAAGTCTTTCTGTGGTATGTTCACCACAAGAAAGACAAAATTCCCACAAGTTATCTTGTGGATATCAACAAACTGATTCTAAAATTTATATGCAAAGTCAACAGACCCAGGGTAGTCAACACACTATTGAAGGAAAAGAACAAAGTTGGAAGATTGACACTACCCCACTTTAAGACTTATTATATGCCTGGAGTAATCAAGACAATGTGGTATTGGGAAAAGAATAGACCAATAAATCAATAGAATAGAATAGAAAGCCCAGAAATCACATAAATATAGTCAAATGATGTCTACAAAGAAACAAAGGCAATGGAGCAAAGATGGTCTTTTCAACAAATGGTGCTGGAACAATGGGACATCCACATGCAAAAATCAATCTACATACTACAAGAAAGACCATTTAAAATGAAGTCTGTCAAGGATAAAAGCAAATCCAATTTAGATAGCTAGCCATACTTACCTGAAATGCCATGCCTATTATTGTTATTAAAATAGATTTGTAAACATATCACAAAGAACTGTTCTTCCAAAAACTTGAGAATTTCATAGATGAATTTAAAAGAAACAAATTAGTCAATTAATCTCTCTGGATTCCATGCAAGCCTAGTACATTTTGCAGCCTCCAGGGATTTCTTAAAGAAGGAGCCAAAATTATATCATGCTTCACACATCAATCATACTAGCCTAAAGCACTGCCCTTTCTCACCAACCCTGCTAACAGAGAGGCCCTATGTGTGTCACATAAACATGACCCTCCCCTAGTCCTTTTCTGAATGGGCCATATTGGACTCCAAACCTAGGCCAATTGGATTCCTTCTCTTTGGACTAAGAACAAGGAAATAGGAAAAGAGTACAGTGAGAAATGAATCCAAAAGGATATATGAGTATAGAAAAGCCATGAGCAAGAGTAGGGA
>NW_007807262.1:0-1041 GCF_000696425.1 Galeopterus variegatus | reverse complement strand
GATCTGGCAGATTTAGACCAATTAACACTGAGGAAGAGAAGCCAGCAGGGCTGAGCATGAGGGGGAACCTTCAGAGTGAACAAGGACCATGACAGGATACAGAGAGGCCTCTGAGGAGGCTCTAGAAGCCATCGAGTTTTTTGAAAATGACCCTCCTCTGATCAGGCTGCAAAATCCAAACTTGGCGGGAAGGTTATAATATTGTACAGCTAAGATTTTATCAGAAAAAATACACAAAAGTTAGTACTTGATTTATTCTTTGATTACTCTAAGAATTTGGGCACATTTGCCACTATAACCTAAATGTTGTTGAATAGGAGATAAAAATTTATTTTCACCAAGTTTAATTTCATCTCTTTTGACAAAGCCCTGATTAAGCCTTTTGCTCAGAAGAGGTGGCAAGTACAATGGTTAAGAGCAGGGCCCAGTGCCAGGTGACCAGGGACCCAGTCCTGATGGTGCCAATTTCTGCACGTGCAACCTTTCTATGCCTGCCTGTCCTCATCTGCAAAATGGGGATGACAATGACAGTATCTATATTGTGGAGGAGTAAATGAATTAATACATGTAGAATACTGAGAACAGTGTCTGATCTAAAGTAAGTCCAACATTTGTTATAAAAATCAGAAAGCATTTGTTGTGAGACTTCAATACCCAGTTTAATTAGATTTACATCAAATGGGCTTTTTATTTGTATAATAGTCCTCAGACAACAAACACCTGTTTTTATTATGCATGGTCCTAGCTGGGGAGAAAAGGCACTGTGGTGTTATGAGGGGCTTTAGGGGACCCAATCCAGGCCCTGGGCCAGGGCATGGGGGGATGAGAGATGCAGAAGAATCCCTCAGAGGGGTGACATTTCATCTGAAACCTGACAGGTGACTAGGCTACTGGAGGTAACTAGGTGAGGGTCAGGGTGGGGGTGGGGAAACATTCAGGAGAGGGAACAGCATGTGCAAAGGTACTGGGGTGCTGGGGAGCCTGGTATGTCCAAGGCCAGAGGAGGGGCCAGTGTGGCCGTGACCGAGTGTACACAGTGGT
>NW_007807261.1:0-1041 GCF_000696425.1 Galeopterus variegatus | reverse complement strand
AGGCAGAGACAAAGATGTGCTTGACTATGCATATAAATTTTCTAAAATGAGGTGCACAAAAGCTGTATCATTCAGGATGATTTTTTAGATAAAATCACTTTTTTTAACTATGTATGTAGGTAATTAGTTCTATCACTGGAACAATCTATTTCTGTCTCTGTCCCTGTTTCTATCGTCTCTCTTAGTTGAAGTCTTTTAGGTAGGCTTCTCCGAGTAATTTGTACTAGTGGAAAATACTGTGGCCTGAAGAGTGTTAGGAAACTTTATTTACCTCTAGGTACTACTTTATCAGCATGTAATGGTGCAACTTTAATGAAAATAAGTTGATTTCAAAAACGTTCCTTTAATGAAAATAAGTAGATTTCAAAAACGTTTATGTTCTTTCCAGCTCAGCCTACTGCCTTTACCATGATAGCATATACTAAGATTAGGCAAAATTACAAAAATGGTATGAACTTTGCTTTTTGTTCTCTTCAGTCTCATATGTAAATCTTTTCACCTAAAATGGATATTTTGTGTTATGTGATATACAGTACCTTGCCAACCAATTTCTTCCTTGAAAAAATCTTAATTATATCCAAATTGCCCCTATTTCAAAGTGAAGCATCTTATATGTCCTTGGAAATGTCCAGCATCCTTACATCAAATAATGGAAAAATATTAGCAATATAAAAGCTGTGTGTAGAAAATTTGGTTCAAAAAAATATGAGCTATTTTTAGCTATACCTCAGTCACAGAAACTGAAAAAATACCCTAAGTTAACAAAAGGAATGCCATGTATCACTGAATTGAACTAAGCATACAAAAAGCAGTATGAGGTTGTAAATGTTACTGTTCTGGTTATCTATAGCTGTGTAGCCAACCACCTCCAGAATTAGTGGCATAAAACAACAACAATTATGTACTTTGATTACAGATCAGCAATTTCACAGGGCTAGGGTACGATCGCTCCCCTTCGTTCTGAATGTCAGCTGGCATCATAGCTGGGGCTGGAGAATCCACTCCCAGGATGTCTTACTCGTAATGTCACGAGCTGAACCA
>NW_007807260.1:0-1041 GCF_000696425.1 Galeopterus variegatus | reverse complement strand
TCAAAGTTTTTTGTTCTTTATTATCATGTCTTATTAAGATACATTTGAAAACACCAAAGATGGTTAGGAACTGTTCATCACAGAGTTATAAACAAAGACAACAAGAGAGATATTCCAATATTTTGAATACCTTTAGTTCAACTGAAGCAAAATCAAGTTTTCCCCAGTTAAAGCTTATGTTGAAGCAGGTCTTTTACCTTTTTCTTTTTTTTTTCAATTTTTTTTTCTTTTCTTATAATGTTCCAGGAACAAAGTAATGCATTAGGATTTCAGAATTCCTTTCAGAGTAGTGATTCTACAATAAACTATGTTCTAATACTTCTTTGGATCTTCCTTGCTTCCTTCTTTTGTTTCTTTCTTTTAAGTTCATGAATCAGGGCTAACTTAAGACCTGATTAATCAAAATCTCTGGGCATGGGACTAAGGCATGGGTTCTAAAAAAAAATCTATGCCAAAAATTACAAACTAGGGCTATGGAATGTTACAACAGTTCAGGAAACAGACAAGTAAATATATTAAGTACAATATAGAAATTGTACTTGTGACAAAAGTTAAACCAAGATTACATACAAGATATTGGGGGAGCTTGATTGTTTCTCCCAGCCTGGCAATGGCCAATTGCTAATGTGGAAGGATTACATTCTGAAAAAGAAAATAAACTTCCAGCTGATATTAAACTATAGGGAGTTGGAGTAGGATTAATAAGAAATGGGAAATCAGCTTTAAGCCTAAAGAATACCATATGCAAAGGAATGAATACATTAAGTACGTGCAGTTAGAAAACTGTAGTATTGATGTGTGGACAAGCCCAGAAAAACTTAAACCTGCACCTGTGCTTATGTTTTTTGTTTTGCTTTTGTAATGCTGACAGCCTTTTGTATCAGCTTAGCCCCCACCATGTGGATTCTGAGAAAACAAAACCTAAAACCCCGAAAGAATGTAAAATATATAACCCTTTGCAAGCCTGGAATTGGGTCAGGGGCTGAGACTTTGGAGTGTGAACTCCTCTGGGCCCACCAGTGTAACAAACCTTTGAGTTCT
>NW_007807259.1:0-1041 GCF_000696425.1 Galeopterus variegatus | reverse complement strand
ACTATGCAAAAGACTGCAGAGAAGACCATTCCACACTGGGGCAAATGAAAATCTTCCAGGGCCCCGAGATAGCAGTAAATGTGACAACAGAAACCAGAAGGCTTGGTGAGACCTCCTGACTCATAGAAACGGACCCCTCATAGCTCAGGTACCCTTCTCTCCTGCTTTTCACCTCCAATGCTCTGTATCCTCAAACCCTCCTTTAGGAATGCCTCAGTAAATCTAAATCTTTGTGATGGGATAGCCTACCATCTCCTTCAGCTGAACACATCTGCTTTTCTAATTCCAACCATTTGACTTCCGAGGTTTTTTTTTTTTCCTCCAGGGGGTGGGCATCTGGACCTGAGTTCAGTAACACCGAGGTCTGCCATCCTCATCACAACAGGAGAGGTGGCATCCAAATCTACAGGAGGGTGGCTCATCTGTGCTCTGGACAAGACCTGTTATAAGCCCTACTGGGACTGGCTGAATCCCAACTAGAGAGTGGAAGCCTGGGAGGACAAGAATTTGGTCTGTTCTGTTTGATGGATTATGCTAAGTGCCTAGAAAAGTGACTGTACATGACAGGCACTTCATATATGTTTGTTGAATGAATAAACCCCAACCAGTACCTCCCCAGATACCTGAGTGGACCTGCGCCCTTCTACCTGCCCCGAGGGACCTCTAGATGGAATCCCAAACCTCTCTTACAAATACAAAACCAGTGCTAACCAAACCCAGGGGCCAGTGAGAGCTGAGGCAGGGGCTGCTTCATGGGGGAGTGGGAAATAGTTAACATGAGCAGCCCTTCCCATCCTTTCAACAGGGGCAGACACCGAGTAGGCACTTTCCATGGCTAATCCCATCTGGTACCTGCAACAACCTTCTTGGTCTGGTCCTTTTGGCATCCACATTTTAGAGGTGCAAACAGCTCAGGTGCAGTGACATTCTTAAGCCACAGCCAGTTGGAGCCAGGTCACCTCTGTGCCATAGAAGAGCGGTGCTCACCCTCCCAGCAGCAGATCCAGCACTGATTGGGTGGAGGTGAGGACTCAGCAGGAG
>NW_007807258.1:0-1041 GCF_000696425.1 Galeopterus variegatus | reverse complement strand
GAGCAGTGGTGACAGGAACAGAGCAAGGCCACACAGAGGTGGAGTGGATGGGCGCATGGACTAGCAGCCAGTGGGGATATCAGGAGGGGGTGGGGAAGAAGCCTCTGGGGAGCCTGTGACAAGCTTTCTTCAGTCTCCAGGAGCCCCATGCCTGGTCTGAGGGCCAGAGATCTGAGCACCATCACGAGTTAGAAGCCAGAGGTCTCTGATGACTGGGTTCAGGCCTGAGAGGTCTTCCTGGCTTCCTTCTTCAGGGTTAGGTTTCCAGCAGAGGTGAGGTTGCAGGGGGGTTGCAGTACCCAAGGGTGGGTGGCAAGGAGCCACGTGCTTCTCCACCAAGCAGGGCACCTTGGAAGAAGCCCCTGTCAGGAGTGAGGGGCCTCTGTCTCGCCCATCACTCCCTGCAGCCCCGTGGGTCCCATGAATGGGCCCACCCAGCTCTGGGACTTCCCCCTTGGTGCTCTAAGGGCCCCAGAAACTCTGCTGTGCCTGTGTGTCACTGAGAGGTCCTGTTTCTGAGTCAGGACCCTGAGTCTCTTCTCCTACAGGCTCCTAGAGGCAGGGACTTCATCTTTCCCATCTCAGCATCCCATTGCCAACCCCAAGGCCTGAGTGGGCAGTAGATGCCCAGGGAAGGTGTGTCATCCTGGCTCCTCTGCTTGACAGCTGTGGGGCCTTAGGCAAGTGGCTCAACTTCTCTGAGCTTCAAGTTCACCAGCTGTAAAAAGATAATATCTGTTCCACTTGGTAAATGTGGGAATAAATGAGATCATGGAGATGAGCATGTGTGTGTGCATCATCTCTTGAGACGTGGGGCAAGTGCTAGGTAGCCACCTACAGCTCTGCTCTTAACCTGCTTCCTCTCGAGGGGGTGGGGTGCCCACTGGAGCCTTCCAGATTCAGTTATTTGAGGCTGCAGCTGACATTTCATTCTATAGCCCCAGTTATCTGTTTCCTAGGAAACAAGCAAGAGACTGACTCTGCAACAACTCACTCTCTCTCTTTCCCTTTCTCTCTTTCTCTCTCTTTCCCTTTCTCTCT
>NW_007807257.1:0-1041 GCF_000696425.1 Galeopterus variegatus | reverse complement strand
TTTACAGAAATATATGAGTAACAGTCTGAGGAAAGACATTCATAGTATTTAAGACAGTCAAGTAATTAATTACAATATACAAAACTCTCTGTAAATTATCCAGAAAAAAATTGGAAATCTACCAGTAAAATGGGCATAGCTATGAATAGGCAACTTATAAAAAGTAAAACCTTTAATGGTTAATAAGCATATGATGTTTAATCTCATTAGTAATCAGAGAAATGCAAATTAAAAGGAGATCCCACTTAACATACATTAAAATAGCAAAATTTAAAAGATCATATAGCTACAATGACTGAAAGCCTCATGAACATGAAGTGGGAGAATATTAGGTGTGATAACTTCAGGTCTTATTTTTAAGTCTTTAGTCCATTTTGCGATCTAAAACTATAAAACTCCTAAAAGAAAAGGCAGGGGAAACACTTCAGGAAGTAGGACTGGGCAAAGACTTTATGAATATGATCCCCAAAGCACAGGCAACAAAAGGAAAAATAGGGTCGGCCCAGTGGCGCACTGGATAGTGCGCCGCTTGGGAAGCGCGGCGGCGCTCCCGTCCGAGGGTTCGGATCCCACATACAGACCGGCTCCCGCTCACTGGCTGAGCGAGGCGCGGGAGCAACACCGAGGCTTGCGATCCCGTTGCCGGTCCCGGTCCGGTACGGGGGCAACACTGAGGGTTGCGATCCGGTGCCGGACATGGAAAAAAGACAAAAAAAATAAAAATAAAATAAAAAAAATGAATACATTATCTGAACTGAAACTCAACAGAAACCTCCAACAGCAGACTCGATTGAGCAGAGAAAAGAATCAGTGAGCTCAAAGACAGAATATACAAAATTAGCCAATCATAGAAGGAAAAAGAGAAAGGAATAAATCAAAATGAAACAGGCCTGCAGGAATTTTGGTTGGGAAGCGTGGTGGCGCTCCCGTCCGAGGGTTCGGATCCCATATACAGACCGGTTCCCGGTCACTGGCTGAGTGAGGCGCGGGAGCAACACCGAGGCTTGCGATCCCGTTGCTGGTCCCCGGTCCGGTCCGGGG
>NW_007807256.1:0-1041 GCF_000696425.1 Galeopterus variegatus | reverse complement strand
AAAAAATGGCATTACGTCATGATAAAGAGATCTATCCAGTAAGAAGACATAAAAATCATAAACATATATACACCCAAACTTGGTGCACAAGATATATAAGGCAAACACTACTAGACCTAAAGAAAGAGATAGATCCCAATACAAAAATAGATGGAGACCTGAACACCCCTCTCTCAGCATTGGACAGATCATCTAGGCAACAAATCAACAAGAAAACACAGGATTTAAAGTACACTTTAAGCCAATTAGACTTGGTGGACATCTACAGAATATTTCACCCAACAACTAGAGAATATACATTCTTCTCGTCAGCACATGGAACATTCTCCAAGACAGACTACATATTAGGTCATGAATAAAGTCTCAAAAAAGTTTTAAAAAATTGAAATCTTCAAGCACCTTCTCAGACCACGATGGGTTAAAACTAGAAATCAACAACAAGCAAAACTTTGGAAACCATACAAATACATGGAAATTAAATAACATTCTCCTGAATGACCTATTGGTCCAAGAAGAAATTAAACAGGAAATCAAAAAATTTATTGAAACTAATGATGATGACATATCATGCCCAAACCTATGGGATACTGCAAAGCAGTAGTAAGAGGAAAGTTTATTGCAGTAAACGCTTACATCAAAAGAATAGAAAGACTTCAAATAAACAACCTAACGTTGTACCTCAAAGAACTAGGAAAACAAGAACAATCCAATCCCAGAATTAGTAGATGGAAAGAAATAATTAAGATCAGAGCAGAAGTAAATGAAATGAAGACCCCCAAAATGATACAAAAGAACACTGAAACCAAAAGTTGGTTTTTTGAGAAGATAAACAAAATAGACAAACCATTAGCTAGATTAACAAAAACAAAAAAACAAATAAACAAAAGGAGAGAGGACCCAAATAACAAAAATCAGAAATGAAAAAGGAGACATCACAAGTGATATCACAGAAATACAAAGAATATTTAGAGACTATGATGAACAACTATATACCAACAAATTTGAAAACATAGGGTAAATAGTCAAATTTTTGGACACATA
>NW_007807255.1:0-1041 GCF_000696425.1 Galeopterus variegatus | reverse complement strand
TTTTTTTTTTTTTGGTTTTACTTTTATCTCAAGTCTACCTTTGTTTCTGCCAAAGTTAATCACATACATGTTGGAAAAAAATTAATATCACATTTGCCATCTCAATTGCCTCATATGAATTTTTAAAAATGATAACACTGGTTGGTGTCATTAAAATGTTAATAAAAATTTTAATGAAATATTTAGAAAAATATTTTGAACATATATCTTTTAGGTTTGTTAATTGGAGACACTATTTTTGATAATGAATATTGATTTCTGTACCAAGAAGAATTAATATTTGGGGTTAGCAATATTTTACTTTAAAAATTGTTTATGAACTATAGCACCTAATTATGTAAAATATTTAGTATCTATAAATGACTTCTATTCATTTTGTATTATCTAACATGATACCAAAAAGTTGGTTTAGAAAGTTTCCCTTGTCAAATGTACTTAAAATGTAATATTTATTTTGGGCCAGCCCTGTGGTTCACTCAGGAGAGTGCAGCACTGGTAGCGCCAAGGTCACAGGTTCCAATCCTGTATACCGATGGCCGGTGCGCTCACTGGCTGAGCGTGGTGCAGATGACACCAAGCCAAGGGTTGTGATCCCCTTACCGGTCAGGAAAAAAAAAATGTATTATTAAATGTATTCAAGTAATCCTCAATTGAATTGTATTATATGTCATAAGCATAAGAAAAAAGATAATTTCATTTAATAGGTCAATACAATTGTAATCACATTGATTATGATTTTTTACCTGTTGACTAGAATATTCAAAATGAATTATAGTTAGGGAACTTAAAAGAAAATAATGATATTATAAGTAAAATATAATCAATTTAGCCGTGTTACTTTTATTCATTATTATTAATAATATTATTAAATATTTACAAGTTAAGAGACACAGAAACAAAGAAATGAAAGGATTATAGAGATAAAAATAAAGGTGAAATGGAAGTAATTAAATATTGTGGTAAAAGGAAAATATAGAATGGATTTTCTGTTTTATTAAAAAACAGAAGATTGGCTAGAAATTAATAATTCCAGAGAAGATA
>NW_007807254.1:0-1041 GCF_000696425.1 Galeopterus variegatus | reverse complement strand
AAAAAAAAAAAGAATAGAGAACAGGAAGTATCAGGTCAAACCAGAGTTTGTGAAAAGTTTTGCTTACTTACTGCCTTGTTCCTTTTGCCCATAAGTTGTTCTAATAAATAACATGAAAAGTTGCATACAAAGCTATTAAGCAATATCATTATGCAAAAAGCCAAGTATTTAAACATTTTTAAACATAAAAATGGGAGAAAATCTGGAATGGGAAGTGTGGTAGATTTAATTTACAGAATAAATATTAAGCCCCTGCCACAGTAGCTGGCACACTTAAATGTTTTGGAATACCTTAGGTACAGACTTACACCTTCAATTTCTTGATGTACATCAAATGAAAGGCATGGTACACACCTCTCAATCAATGAATAGTGTTACCTTTAATTTGCATTTCTTATGAACTATTCAAGTGCAGCACTGACTTCCATGTACAATATAAATAATGTGATTACTTAAAAAAAAGGGGAAGCTTCAATATGTGATATTATATTGGAAGATGACTTTGTAAGTCTTCTCCCACACGATGACTTCCTGACCTTTCTTTCTCCACAATGCCCATTTCTTACAATCCTTGGTGTCTCAAAGGAGAGAATATTTCATCTAAAATTATTCGCCTCGTTTGGAAAGCTGACAGTCAAGATAATATAGAAGTGTCTCTTCCAAGTAGACCTAGGGGAGGCTGAATCCACATCATGTTCCACTGGGATGACTTTTGCTAAGATGTTGCCAGAGCCAGTATAGAAACACTTGCCTATCTTGGTATAGATGACACACTAGGGCTTGATTTAGCAAATAAAGAGATATTTCAGACCCCCCAGCATTCTGGCAGAGTGAGGTGCACTTCAGGAACTCTAGGTGACACTGAGTTTTATGAGAATGTTGCTAGGAGTCAGCAGTAGTTTTTTCCTATTAAAGGCAATTCTCAAACCATCTAAGAACTAACTTACTTAAGAGTTCTAAATCCTGCTTAATTGACTTAGAGAAATGTTTACTGAGTGACTACTGGATGCCACCTGAGCATATTAGGTGCTGAGGTAAATG
>NW_007807253.1:0-1041 GCF_000696425.1 Galeopterus variegatus | reverse complement strand
CTCAATAAGTCCACAGAAGTTTTCCTGTTGTAAGTGATTAGAAAATAAACAATCTTAGTTGTTAAAATAAAATTTAATGTTCAACATTGTTCAGCCAGGGAGTGGGATTTTCCCTCTTTTAAAAATGATAAAAAGAAATATTTGTTATAAGTTCGTAGACCTCTGCTATTTTTAAAATCAGAATCTTCATCACTATTTGAGAGGCAAAATATTATTAGAATAATCAGAGCATTGACTTTGAGCTTTGGAAAATTCTAAGTTGCATCTTGGCACCACTGGGCTGCTCATGCTGGTCCTCAGGTGGTGGTTCGTAAATGTCAGTGTGCTTGAAAAGTAACTGGGAGATTGTTTCCATTGCAGATTTCTGGGTCCAAGCCCTCAGAAAGTCCGACTCAGTAAGTCTAGAATGGGTCCAACAATCTGTGTTTTAACAAGTGCTCCAGGCAATTCTCATGTTTTTCTGAGCACATTTTAAATAATATTGATATGAAGCTGATAAACCTCTTGGTTCATTTTTTTTTTACTATACTATTCTTTATCTTTTAATTGGTCTCTTGCACTCTATTTCTTTTTTTATTTTAATGTTTCTAAATCTCTGTGAGTTTAATTTTTCTGTTTTCTTATGCTTTATTCTCTATTTCTTTCTTTCTTTTTTTATTAAGAATATTCATGAGATACAAAGCTAATTGTCACCCCTCCTGCCCATTATGTGAAGGCCAGATTCATACTGGGAGCTTCTTTTAATATAACTTTTCTTCCATTTTGTTATTTTCCCTGACTCTCGCCTTCTTTTCCTCTCCTTTCTCTTTCTCTCATTTTACTTTAACAGAACTGTTTATGGAATTTGTTACACATTATATTTATTAATATAAGTCAGTTTAATGGTCTTTTCTTAATTTAAAACACAGATGGCTGAAACATTTTACATGTCTCTTCAAATGTGACAAAAGTTAGGTTACTTTTTCACTAATGTGTTCATCTATTTGTTGTCTTCCTACTCTCATGTACAAATTTGTATATCCCTAGTTCAGGGATTACTGA
>NW_007807252.1:0-1041 GCF_000696425.1 Galeopterus variegatus | reverse complement strand
GGGGGAGAGAGAGAGAGAGAGACATTAAAAGGAATTGGCTCATACAATTCTAAAGGCTAAGAAGTCACAGGATATGCAGTTTGCCCAAGAGAATCAATGTGTAGTTTTGGTTCAAGTCCAAAGGACTGAGAACCAGGAGAGGTGATGGTATAAGTTATAGTCTGAAAGTTAGCAGACTCACAACTCAAGAAGAGCTGATGTATCTTTCTAACTCTAAAGGCCAGAAAAGACCAGGGTTCTAGCTCAGGAGTTCCTTCTTACTCAACTTTTTTGTTCTATTCAGGCCTTCAATTGATTGGATGAGGCCCACCCACATTAGAGAGGGCAATCTGTTCTATTCACTACCCATTTAAACGTCAGTCTCATCCAGAAACACCATCATAAACACACCTGGAATAATATCTGGGCACCTCATGGCCCAGTGAAGTTGAAACATAAAATTAACCGTCACCTGGGATCCCTTCATTTAACAATATGCGCCCTGTGGGTTGAATGCTTACTCTATGCTTGGAATAAATCTTTCTTTTAACATTCCTGCAGCAACTAAATATTCACCTTTCATCAAAAGATTTTAAAAATGAAGTAATCTTATAAATTATATTTTTGAACTGAATCATTCAGACAGATGAGAAAAATAAGGCTCAGAGATATCAAGTGACTTGCTCCAAGCAACACACTTTTACTGTAAAAGTAGAGGTAGGACTAAAGCCAAGGTCAAGAGCAAATGCTCTTTTCATTATACTGCACAGTTCCACTTCTCCTTCTAAGTATTTGATTATAAATCCCAATCCCTGAAGCAAAAAGAAATTAATAGATAAACATACATACAAAAGCCTTGTGGGGCGTTTATCTTGTTAAAGATACATACACACAAGCATTTATCAACACAGGGAGAGATAAAAGCTTTATGATAGCTTCCAAGCAACGGTAGAACACATTTTAGACATAAAAGACAAGATTCCCATAGATAAAAATGCATCCTTTCTAGTTTTTCATCCATTAGAGAGAAATATAATAAAACATCCAATTTCTGTTTCTGAA
>NW_007807251.1:0-1041 GCF_000696425.1 Galeopterus variegatus | reverse complement strand
GGGGATGATTGGAATGGAAAGGATATATTTTTCATGTGAAAAGGACATGAATTTGGGGAGCCGGGCAGGGACAAAGTACAAGAGTTTGAATATTTTTGTTCCCTCCACAATTCACACTAAAATGTAATCCCAAAGGCAATAGTATTGAGAGATGGTGGATTGAGGGAATTGATTGAGTCATGAGAGCTCCACTCACATGAATGTGATGAGGTTCCCTTATCAAAGGTCCTAACAAGGGACTTCACCCCTTTCTACCCTTCTGCCTTCTGTCATGTGAGGACACAGTGTTCCTTCTCTCCAGGATGCAGCATTGAAGGCACCATCTTGGAAACAGAAGCCCTTTCCAAATGTCAGTGCCTTGATTTTGGACTTTCCAGTCTCCAGAACTATGAGAAATAAATTTCTATTCTTTACAAATTACCCAATCTGGTATTCTGTTATTGCAGGAAAAAATGGACTAAGACAATTGCTATCATGAAACCATGGTTCTGTTATTAGATTATGGGTTCCTTAAGATCAGAGACTGTGTCTTCTAACTATTCCATTTCCTGGTCAGACACAAAAAGTGCAAGAAGTGATTTGTAGTTGATGATGGAGAATGAAGATGATAAATGGCAAAGACTGCTGATTTTGCTGTCTCCTACTTGGCTGTCAGCTATCATTCCTCAAGATGTAATCATCTAGCAGCCTCCCACCCACGTTCTGGACCATTTCTAATCAGGAAGAGTAATATGGGTCAATATTACTTGTCTTTTGTTTTAGGTATAATTGCCTACAACATGTTCTGTTTTCTGTGTAATCTTTTTAAAATGCTCTCTTTAAGAAAACAATCTCTCCTGTTCTGACATCAAATATCCCAGAATGGTACCTGACGACTTGACCAAATGAACCACCCTGAATCATCCCTAAGCCAATTTTCATCCCTCATTTCCTCAGTCATTTATTCAACAAACATTTATTGGACATCTACTAAAAGCCAGATACTATTATTGGATCTGGGGATGTAACACCAAATAAGGTCAAAGTCCTTGTTCTCATGGA
>NW_007807250.1:0-1041 GCF_000696425.1 Galeopterus variegatus | reverse complement strand
TCAGTTCCTGATAGTCCACAGTCACCCTCCAGGTACCATCAGGTGTTTTCACTGGCCAGGGTGTTAAAGGGACTCTGTGTGGGATGAATGATGCTGACCTTTTCTAGCTCCAATATAGTGGCACCTATCTCCACATGTCCTCCCAGCAAGCAATTCCTTTTCACATTGACCACATGCCTTGGCTTGTGTAACAACTGTGGATCATGCTCGACATGTCTCCACAGCACAGACTTTACTGTCTGCATCCACAGCTGGAATTCTCCAACCATTGTTCGCAGGTATAACTCATAAAGCACATCTATACCCAAGACGTACTCAGATACAGGAGATACTTACACAGTATACACATGAGGGGGCAGTCGTTCAATGCTCAGCAGCAAAGACACAACTTTGATTGTAATAGTCTGTCTTCCATAACCACCAATATTCACTGTGACCCTGGAAACTTATCTGGGTTGTCATGAATCAAGTTACAGTCTGCTCTGGTGTCCAGAAACACTAACACATGCTATACATTTGTCTCAGACCAATGTATTACCAGTTCCATATGAGGCCTTCTGTCCTCATCTTCCCCTAAAAGACAAGCAGCTCCACCTGATCCCTAGCCAAAAGAGAACAGTCCATCTGCCTCTGCAGAAGTAACCAACAAATCTTTTAAATTCACTGAGCGTACCTTGCCACCTATTTCCAGACATTTAGTGAAATGCTGTTTGGGGTGCAATTGTTGACACAAGGCAAACAAGACCTCGTTTGGTTGTCAGTCAATTTTTTCCCTATTGACTCCTGCCATAAGCAAGTCAAACCACATCTGCATATGGCTAGTCTTGCTCCATCCCTTTGGGGTAAAATCCCAAGCATTTCTTGGGGATTTAAACTTAGCCATCTATCAGACCCCCTTTGCTTGTCTCCTCCCCTCTGCCTTGCCCTGACTGGCTATCAAGGTCATCACTTCACGTATATGACAACCAACATATGGGGCCAGTATGGCAATCAGTGACCAAAGGATGTCGACAGAGTATTTTGCAGCACTATGTACCTCAT
>NW_007807249.1:0-1041 GCF_000696425.1 Galeopterus variegatus | reverse complement strand
CCTGTACAAAATAGAATGGAAATAGAAACAGTCAAAATATACTAGGATAAACAGAGCAATCGGAGATTGGGTGGGGAGGGGAAGCCTAATTTGGAAGGAAAAAGTTGGCTGCTTGTGAGGCAAAGAAATAGAACAGCAAATGTTCTTTCAAATTGCAGCAAGAGAGGAAGGTTATCCAGAGATGTTCTAGACTTTTAAAATTTTATCCAGGACTGCTTTTAACCATGGCTGAGCTTCTAGAACTATAAATGAAGTCCTTTCTTAGTTCAATATCATAATATCATGGGATTCTAGATCACAAGAGAAGGAGGACATCCTAAGGCAATAAAGGCTGTCTCTTACCCAAAGTCACACAACTGGTTCATGTCATAACTGGGATTATAATTCAGATATTATGAGTCCCAAACAATTTTTTTTAAATGTCACTTCTTACAATGACTATAATTGATTTCTGGTTCCTGGAGATGCACTCCCATGTCACCTATGTCCTTTCTTATCCTCTCTGCTTTGCTCTATGGGATGTGATCATCAGGCATTCATCTGGTCATACTTTCACCACTGGTAACCTCGTTGTCAATATCAATATCTCCTAAGGAAGAATGGCATGGTTACCACGGCAATCTATCTAGTTTATCCTCACTTTTAGCCAGGGAGAAGAAGTTTATTTGACAAATGAGCTACAGTTGAAAATCTACATTAACAACCATCTTAAAAATATTCAAAGACTTTCTTGAGGGAATTGATACCTTTGCTTTTTTTTTTTTTTTTTTGCAAATATAACATGAAGTAAAGATTTTTGGTTCTATTTTACCATTATATGTAGAAAATGACATTTTCCTTGATTTAAACATATTTTGAGATAAAAAGACTTACAAGGTAATTCACAATGAGTACAACTAAAGTCGCTCCGGCAGTTCTACTATAGACTAATTTATTAGAGAGAGTGCAGTTATTTGCTTCCCAATTCACTTTACTTTTTTAAATTGGTTATGAATATTCATGAGATACAAAGGTGATTATCATTCCTTGGGCCGAAGATGT
>NW_007807248.1:0-1041 GCF_000696425.1 Galeopterus variegatus | reverse complement strand
TGGGAAGCCACTGAGTGGGCAGGTGCACACGACCCAGACACTTTCCTCTGCTGAGTGGTGAGTGCTGATGGGAACTACAATTTTCTAATCAATATTTAAAATATATGTATTTCAAATATATGAAAGCTTGCCATACCCATAGCCTTCCACAGACATGTCAAATTCCATGAATGATGGAGCCAGGGCCGCCTTCTGAGGCTGCAGGTTGCGTGGGGAGGTCATGGAGATGAGGCTGAGAACCGTCTGAAGGGTCGTGGTGGGATCCTGGGACGCCTCCGAGGGCCTGAGGGCCTGGGCGACTCCCGGGCATGGGTTGGCATCTGGGGCTGCTCCCAAGGGTCCCTCAGCTGAGCCTGGTGCTGCAGTCTGTGACCCTAAGGCACAAACAAGAGAGATGTGTCTGCTCAAAGCATTTTCGCCCTCTTCTGACAATAGCCCTCATGTACCTGCCACGACCCCCATGGAGGGTTCTTCAAGGTCACCAGGCACTACCTAACCACCAGCAAGGGTGGCTCTCCAGGACCCCGTCTGGGCCTCTGCTGGTCTTTTGATAACAATCAACTATGGCAAGAACCTGCTGCTTCTAGAAACTTCCTTCCATTCCAGCACGCTCCCCCTTTCCAACACAGCCTTCTCTGCCGCTGCCTCTGAAGTTATATGCTGGGGCTCCATCCCCAACCTCTACAACCCTCCTTCACAGCAGCCTCTCCTGGAAAGTTCTCGGCTCTACCTTGGGCTGCCAGCCCCAAGCCTGACTCCATCCTTGTTTCTCAACTCGGCCTTCTTCTTACCTGAATGTCCTACATGATGTAACCCTCGAGGAGCTGGTTCCCTGGACCAGCATCCTCCCAGGTACCAGGCCTGACACTGGACATCACCTGAAGCTTTGGCCTCCTGAACCCCCAACTCACCCCTTCTCCCTCCACGTCTGGTGTATCTCCAGGGACACCGATCTCTGTGCTTCTCCCATTTGCTCCAGTGAGCAGTAGGCACAACCGTTTCTTAAAATCAGTCTGCTTCCCCAGCTGCTGCAAATGATCC
>NW_007807247.1:0-1042 GCF_000696425.1 Galeopterus variegatus | reverse complement strand
CAGAGACCACCCAGTGTTCTCATTAATTCTGAGTCTTTCCCTTCCTCAATCCTGCATGAAGGCAAAAGATTTTATACTCTTATGCAATTGGTTAAGAAAGCAATTAATGAAGCAATTAATAAGAAAAACTTATACACTGCATGCGCCCCTGGTCCATCTGCCATGATGGCAATGTGCCCATTCAAAAACCACTCTGCCAACATCAGCCCCCAATTGTTTTTTGTTTTGTTTTGTTTTGTTTTGTTTTGTTTTTTGCATCTAAAAGAGATACTTGAATTACATATTTTAGAGGCCATGTCAAATTCACTGATGGTACTAAAAAGCCATCACTGCAAACAGATGAAGACTTGCAAATTGTACAGATGTGTGAGAATAGACATGTCCACCAAAAACAAAACAAAAGAAAACAAAAATCTAAGGGTAGGGGGGCAACGAATGGTCATCTATTCAAAAACTTAGAAATAACAATTCCAGAGAAGTTCCTATGAAGGTGGTAATGTGATCAAACTCCTGTACAACCGTAGGGAAATATGCAAACCTTCCTAAATAATTATTGGTTATTGAAGTACAAAGAAAACAATTTTGAATTTGTATGGAGAAGGTCATTACTTAAACGTAGACAGTCTCATTGCTTTGTGGGATAAGCTAATGAAAAATGTACTTGCTCCCAACAGCAAGAATCAGGGCATGAACTAAAGCCATAAAACTTTTGTGGAGCTTCTCCCCAGAGACCACACTGCTTTCTTTGCCTTTACTCTTTGCAGTACACTTGATGGGAAAAACCTAAGTGCAGGACCAACAGACCAACATTGAAAAGGATTGCTCAAACTTAAAGTATTTTACTTTGGGGCCGAAGCAACAAACTAGCAAAAAAGAAATAAAGAAAGCAAGCCCATTTAAAATAGTCACCAAAAAAATAAAATACCTAGAAATAAATTTAGGCAAGGAGGTGAAAGATCTCTGCAACTAGAACTAAAAATCGCTGTTGAAAGAAATTAAAGAGCACAATGAAATATGGAATGTCTATTCCTTGTTCATGGAT
>NW_007807246.1:0-1042 GCF_000696425.1 Galeopterus variegatus | reverse complement strand
CCAGTTTTTCTCCTTGAATTAAATTATCTAAAGATCTGTTTTTCTTAGAAGAGAAATTCATGGCTCAGGATAGATTCTGGATGATATCAGGAACTCTCCTGAATTCAAACATCAGTTTAGCAACATAACAGATCTGTGCCCAATTTTATGGGTAGTTGCTAACATACGTTACACTGCAAATTCAATAACAGACATTAGAGGTCATCTGATGGTCTACTTTCAGGCAAAATTTTACAATGGGGTTATTTAAAAGTACAGAAAAGTGTTGGACCATTCATCAAGAGTAGTACAGGACCAGGAAATGAAATTTGTCCTGTAGAGATCATCAGTTTAGGCTAACCAAAGGACTCGGAGACAAGCTTAAGTAATGAGCTTTTCTTATAAGGTCTGGAAGAAAAATGAGACGGTCTCCAAATATACAATATTGTTCCCTAAATCTTTCCCAAGCTCTATTTCTAGCAAACTTTAATTACAAAGCCAAGCTCCTACAAAAAATCCTGATTTTTTCTATTACCCTTTCTTTTATAAGCTGAAGAAGTCAATCTTTGTGCTACCTAGTGGTCATACCAGGAAACTCAAAGATAAATTTTATTTAAAAGCCAATCTTAACAGTTTGATTGCTCTGATTTGGTGATTCTACCTTGGAAAGTAAAAATCAAGAAGAGATATCAAAGGGAACAAGATATGAATATAAGTCATTATATACAAAGGCAAAAACTACTAATAAGCAGTATTTTTTAATCTCACAAGAAATAGTAGCAATGGTTATTAAGTATTTAACTTGTGTCAACAAAAAAAGAACTTCTTGTCAAATAAATTAAAAATATTCAGTATTTAGCAGAATATTATGGTGATTAAAAAGAACCTCTATTATCTGGATACAGAAAGAAAGCCCAAATCGTCTCTTGATTCTCCCAAGCAGGGGCAACTGGGGGCCTCGGGCCTCGGCCACGTCCCCCTGACACATGCAACCAGCCCAGCGATAACCACCATGCTGCAACAAGGGCCCCGGGTTCCTGAGCTGGGACCGTAGGGGGTGAGG
>NW_007807245.1:0-1042 GCF_000696425.1 Galeopterus variegatus | reverse complement strand
AAAAAAAATGCTTTTTTCCCCATGATCTCTCTAGGTTTTAACCCTGTTCTGCATTATTGAGGCTTATTCCTGCCTTATTAATGATAACAATGATGATAGTAAAAATGGCGGCTCCCACGTATTGAGTGCTTCTGAGTGCCAGACGATTTAGAAATAAATTCTCACACTGGCCCTGAGAATTGGGTATTATTATTTTCCTTTTATGGATGAGGAAACTGAGGTTAAGTAGGAAAAAAAGGAAACTTTTCTCAAAGACCTCTTCACTTTTTCATCATGCTACATTGGGGTCAATATTTCTAAAAACTCTCCACCCTTCTCCCCTCACATCACCACTCGATTCTCTCCTAGGCAAGTGGATTTTGAGTCTTTCAAAACTGGGACACATTAAAGGCAAGTGCATGTTTGCTTTCTTCAAGGTCAGTAGTAGGTGTCTTCTTTAGTGAGGCTGGTGAATGACAACCCATTCTTCAGCCCCCTGTGTGTAGACTGTCAGCTAACAGCAAAAGAGAAAGCTGTTCTTTTTGCAGCCGAATGTAGTTTGGATTGATAGTGTCTGTCCTCATTAGAGGCTCTTAGCATACCAGAAAGGTGTTTTTAAAAATCACTCTGAGAATCCAGAAAGCAAACCCAAGCATATTTCGATGCATTCATAATGAGGCTAGCTACTTCAGTTAATACATAGGCCACAGCACAGTGAACAGAAGACGCCCCCAAATGGTCACAAAGATGAATCTAGTGATGTCAAAGGGCTCTGGGAGCTTGGATATTTCTCTGACGTTATGATTCCTGTGATGCCGTTGAGAGCTGAGAGCTGGGAGATGGTCTGCACTGGGGCCAGGCTAGGCTGCTTTTATTTTCTTTTTAAAGACTAGATTAAACAGGATTTGTTTCATCTGTCTCTCAATATAGGAACTTCGTTTACTATTACCTAGCTATCTGTTGCTGTGTAACAAACCGTGTCAAACTTAGTGGCATCTTTAAGAAAAAATTTTATTATATCTCACAATTCTATGGGTCGGGGATTCTGGGAGACCTCACCTTG
>NW_007807244.1:0-1042 GCF_000696425.1 Galeopterus variegatus | reverse complement strand
TGGCCTTGAGACCCTCTTCCAGGTCTGTCCCAAACTCCTTCATGGAGTTGGCACTGTCTGCTCTCCCAGGGTGGTGGGGCATGGGGGCCTGGCTGGCTGGAGTGTGGCTGGGGTCCAGAATCCTTGGAGTGGGGGACTCAGCAAGGGGTGGGTTCACTCCTGACCAAGGAAGTTCAATTTCCATGGGGTTGGGAACCCAAATGGTGCAGCCGCCTGGGAAACAGTTAAACAGAGTCACCAAATGACCGGGCAATTCCACTCCTAGGGATAGAACCAAGAGAATGAAAACAGGTGTTCAGACAAATCCTTGTACATGGATGTTCATAGCAACACTATCCACAGCAGCCAAAAGGCGGAAACAACCCCAATGCCCATCACCTGTAACCTATGAACATAAGGTGGCAGAATCATACAGTAGAACATTACTCAGTCTTAAAAAGGAAAGAAGCGCTGACACCTGCTACAACATGGGTGAACCTTGAGGACGCTCAATGGAAGAAGCTGGACACAGAAGGACACGCGTGACCCATTTATGTGAAATGTCAGAGCAGGCAGCTGTGCACAGGGAGGAAGCGGAGTAGCGGCTGTGGAACGGGGGAGCAGGGGGAGCGGGGAGGGGCAGCTAACGGGCTTTCTGTTTGGGGTGATACCAGAGCTCTGGACCTCGATGGTAGTGGTGGCTACACAACCTTACAAACGTACCGAACGCCACTGAACTACACAGTGAAATAGTTAAAGTGGCAAGTGTCGTGTTGTGCATGTTGTACCATGACAGGAAGAGTCTTCTTTCCTGCCCTGACTTGGAACTAACTCATGGCTTCTGTGTCCTCCTGGAGCACTTTGACTGCTGTCCGCACTGCACCCGAGGCAGGACAGGAGAGGGGCTCAGCTGCTGCACCAGCACAGTCAAGGAGAGCGGGGTGCTGTGCCTCCATCTGGGGTAAGATCCCCAACTCAGACCCCTCCCCAAGCCTCCACCCCGCCACTGCGGTGGCCGCCTGGCCTGCCGTGATGAGCAGGAGACATCCACACACGAGATCTT
>NW_007807243.1:0-1042 GCF_000696425.1 Galeopterus variegatus | reverse complement strand
GTGGGCCATAATAATCATATACATTGTATATTGACAAAATAAAAAATTTAAAAAAAAAAAATAAAATAAAAATAAAATAAAAAAAAAAAAGAAATATGAAGGCAGCAGCCAGCCTGGGGTGAGTGTCAAGTTTGGGGAGCTCTACCCTGAGGTCTCCCACAGCAATGACTATGGTCCAGCACTAAAATTGTACCTTCTGTGTAGAGGAAGCTGGGGAAGGAGCTGGGACAGGAGCACTATTAGGATTGAGAGAGGGTCCTGGGAAAGAACAGAGTCAGAAGGAGACCCCCAAATTCTACATATTAACTCTGCCTGAGTTTTTGGACGACCCCCAAACCATGCATGAATGGAGCACTGAAAACAACAAATGATCCTAAGATCCAAGCCCACATCCCCTGCTGGCACTGCTGAGCTTGCAATGGGTCTAGCCAGCAAGGTTCGCCTGTTTGCTTTGGAGAACATTGGTTTGTCCATCTTGGTTAGACAGGAGTTTCTTCCCATATAAAATGTTACTGTTGGAACAGTTTTGAGATATTTACTCATTCCTTCAAATTCCTTTTCAAATTCCTTCAATTGTTCAATTACTCGTTCAACAAATGTCTCCCATATACTTAAGTACTAGGTGCTTTAAAGGATACAAAAATGTTTATTTAGCAGTGCTGCCCTGGACAAGCCTGGAGCTCCCTAATGGAGGAGATACGTGTCCAAATAGATTTGCTCAAGGTAGAACTTGACCAGAGAGGAGCTGGTGCAAAGAACATGGACTTCAGCAAAGTTAAGATTTACTCTAGGTACACCTTGATCAGAGAGGACCAAGTTCTACCTTGAGTTCAGCAAAGAACATGGACTGCAGAGTCAGACAACCCTGGGTTTATATCCTGAGTCCACCAGGACCTTAAGAGCTTCAGGATTCATTTGTAAAATGGTAGAATGATATCTACCTCATACAGCTGTCGTAGGGATTAAATACTGACATTTATTAATCACGTCCTGTCTGCTAGGCACTATTCTAAGCACTGTATACTCATAGCTCATTTAATCC
>NW_007807242.1:0-1042 GCF_000696425.1 Galeopterus variegatus | reverse complement strand
AAAAAAAAAAAAAAAAAAAAAAAAAAAAGAACGAAATAACAATGTAAAAGGGGATATTACAAAGAATTATTAGAGATTATAAACAACTATATGTCAACAAATGTGAAAACCTGGAGGAAGTGGCTGAAATTCTGGGTATATGCAAATAACCAAGAATGAACCAAGAAGAAATAGAAAACCTTAATAGACCAATAACAAGCAATGAGATTGAAACACTAATCAGCAGTCTCCCAAAAAAGAAAAGTCCAAGACTGTATGGCTTAATGCTGAATTCTACCAAACCTTTAAAGAGGAATTATTATCAGTCCTCTTAGAACTATTTCAAAATATTGAAACAGAGACCATTCTCCCAAACTCATTCTATGAGGCCAACATCACCCTGATACAAAACCAAACAAAGATACAACAACATCAACAAACTATAGGCCAATAACTTTGAGGAACACAGAAGCAAAAATCCTCAACAAAATATTAGCAATCAGAATATAGCAACACATCAAATCACTATATGCCACAAACAAGTGGGATTCATCAAGTGGGATGCAATGATAGTTCAACATATTCAAGTCAATAAATGTGATATACCACATCAGTAAAATGAAAGACAAAATCCTTATGATTATCTCAATAGACACGAATGAGAATTTGACAAAATTCAGTATCCTTTCATGATAAATACTTTCAACAAATTAGGTATAGAAGGAAAATATCTCAACACAGTAAGAGAGGCATTTAAGACAAACCCACAACCAACATCATCCTGAGCAGGAATAAGATAAGGATGCCCACTCACACCACTTCTATTTAACATAGTATTGGAAGTAGTAGCCAGAGCAATCAGGCAAGAGAACAAAGTAAAGGGCTTTGAGATTGGAAAAGATGAAGCCAAGCTGTCCCTATTTGTAGATGACATAATCCTATGTATAGAAAAACCTAAAGACTCTACAGAAAAAAACTCTTGGAGCTGATAAACAATTTCAGTAAAGTTGCAGGATACAAAATCAACATACAAAAATCAGTAGCATCTTTATATTCCAATAAC
>NW_007807241.1:0-1042 GCF_000696425.1 Galeopterus variegatus | reverse complement strand
GGCCTTGGTGTTATCAGCACCGCACTCTCCCGAGTGAGCCACGGGCCGGCCCTTCACTGTGGTTTTGATTTGCATTTCCTTAATGGCTGATGGTGTTAAGCATCTTTTCATGTGCTTATTGGCCATTTATATATCTTTTCTGGAGAAATGTCCATTCAAATTCTTTGTCCATTTTTAAATTGTATTATCTGTCTTTTTATTGTTGAGTTGTGAGAGCTCTTTATATATATTCTGTAAACAATTCCCTTGTCCAATATATTATTTGCAAATATTTTCTCCTATTCTGTAGGTTGTCTTTCACTTTCTCAGTGATGTCCTTCAAAGCACAAAGGGTTATTTACTTATTTTTAATTAATTTGTTTGTTTTTGAGTAACAATGCCATCCTTCACAAAACGGTGTTTATTTTTGTTGAAGTTGAATTTATCAGTTTTCTCATTTTTGTCATTGAGTTTTTATTTTTATTTTTGGCAGCTGGCTGGTGCAGGGATCCAAACACTTGACCCTGGTGTTATAATATGATACTCTAACCAACTGAGCTAATCAGCCAGCCCAATATGCTTTTAGTGTCATGGCTAAGAAACCATTGCTGAATTCAGTGTCATGCAGATTTATTCCTTTGTTTTCTTCTAATAGTTTCATAGTTTTAGCTATTACATTTAGGTGATAATTTATTTTGAGTTAATTTTTGTATATGGTGTGAGGTAGAGGTACAACTTCATTTTTTGCAACCTGGACACCCAGGTTGTTTTTCAGCACCATTTGTGAAAAAACTATTCTTTCCCCTGTTTAATTATCTTGACACTCTTTTCAAAATCAATTGACTATAAATGTAAGGGTTTACTTCTAGACTCTAACGTTTATCCCATTGATCAAAATGTCTATTCTTATGCCAGTACCATATTGTCTTAATCATTGTAGCTTTGTAGTAAGTTTTGAAATTGAGAAATGTAAGTTCTCCAACTATGTTCTTCCTTTTCAAGAATGTTTTTTTTTTTTTTTTTTGTCTTTTTCCATGTCCGGCAACGGATCGCAACCCTCAGT
>NW_007807240.1:0-1042 GCF_000696425.1 Galeopterus variegatus | reverse complement strand
AATAATTATCTAAACTACTCTTTATATCTAAAATTATTTTATGCCGTGTTGTGAATAATCCTAGGAAGAAAAGCAGCACCTAAACACAAGGTAAGAGAGCATAATCCCTCAGATTCAACGAACAGTTTTTGAACACGTATGATGTAATCAGTTGTGCTGCTGGATGCGTTTGCCTGTTTTTCACTTAATCCCAAGAACAACGCGGTGGAGAGAACATTAGCCACATTCTGCTGATGAAGAAACTAA
The DNA here is from genome assembly GCF_000696425.1 of Galeopterus variegatus. NCBI lineage: Eukaryota > Metazoa > Chordata > Mammalia > Dermoptera > Cynocephalidae > Galeopterus > Galeopterus variegatus. Next base: position 796 of record NW_007807240.1, on the reverse strand, counting down.
GAACGGTTTCTTAATTTTGGATGGTTTAGTAACTCAATTAAGATCAGGAGTAGAAAATGGAAGTAGAGTAGAAATGGAATATTAAACCCACATCCTCCACCTTCAGATCTGGATCACTTGGTTGCATACCTTGCTGTCTGTTAATATTTTTTTTGAAGTTATGTACAAAGTCTGAAAATAAGATATTGCATCTGTGTTCACAATGGGACATCCTCTAATTAGAAATTGTTGAATAAGGATCATTCTGTGGCTTTTTTTCTCTTTCTCTCTCTGGATATTTATGAAACGTCAGAATCATCAGAGACAGAAAATTCCATAGCTGATTCAATTAAGATGATGGAGGTTTTACATTAGAAGAAAAATATGCTCCTTGGTAGATGAAACTTGACTTATTCTTGGCCACCACTGTGAAACAAAACTAAACTTTTGATTCTGGGCTTCCATTTCTAACTAGAAGTCCACTACTGGATGATTGGATTAATTTAATTTACTTCAATTTAAGAAATGTTTTTCCGGCAAGTTCTATGTGATAGATACTCCCTGAAGGAGCTTACAGACAAGGCATGGTACACAAGTAAACAGGCAGCAACAATACAGTGTAATAAACACCATTAAATTCTGGTGCTGTCGAAGTGAAACTAGAGAAATAACAGCATGGCTTTGTGAAGATTTATTGGCCATTCCCCTTGTTGGTAAACTCTTGAACCAGAAAAAAAAAATCATTCTCGTAGATAAAACAGGTGTTTGTCTCCAGGTGGTAGCATTATTTTTTTCTTTATAATTATCTATACTTTTT
>NW_007807239.1:0-1042 GCF_000696425.1 Galeopterus variegatus | reverse complement strand
AGGGCCAAACACACTCGTAAATTTTCCAGGTTAATGGTGTGTTTATATAAGTTCTCAAAGCATTGGAGGAGACACAAAGAATTTCAAGACTTAGTTCCTCCCATCAAGACGTTTTCAAACCAGATGAGGAGGTAAGTTATATACAAGCGGGGAGATAGAAAAAGATATGAAGGCAATTTCAGGTCCACCAGGATAGTCAGATTTGTAAGTTATATAAATTTATTAAGAGCATAAACAAACACCTACAGTAAAAAGATTTGAAGAATATCTCTGAGTAGTGGAATACATATATGCCTTTACTATATTTATATTTCCTACAATAACCATGTATTTACTTTTACAATAAAAAACATTTAGAGTGTTTTCTGTAGAGTGTAATGGTTTACCATGGGCCAGGGCAGGAAGGGAAGTTCTACATTAGGATTTACTTTGGGCCATTAGAGACGTCATCAGTAGTCACCAATCACCATCAAAGGTACTTACATTACTTTCCTATGATACTATGACAAATTACCACAAACTTGGTGGCTTTAAACAACCCAAATTTGTTATCTTACAGTTCTGGAGGTCAGAAGTCCAAAATAGGTCTCACTGGGATAAAATCAAGGTCTTAGCAGGGCTGCATTCCTTCCAGAGGATGTAGGGGAAAATCTGTTTTCTTGTCTTTTGTAGTTTCTAGAGGCTTCCCGCATTCCTTGACTTATGGTCCTTTTCCATCCTCAAAACCAACAATGGCTGGAGTTCTTCTCACACTACATCACAATGGTGGAGTCCTTCTCAGATTACATTACTCTGACTTTGACACTGTGGTCCGCTTTTTCCACTTATAAGGAATTTTGTTATTATACTGGACTCACCCAGAAAATCCAGGAAAATATTCCTATCTCAGGATCTTTAACTTAATCAAATCTTCAAAATCCCCTTTGCCATGAAAAGTAACATATTCATAGGTTCTAGGGATTAGGACATGGGTATCTTTGGGAAACGGATTATTTTATGTACCACTATAACATTAAATACACACACACACACACACACACAC
>NW_007807238.1:0-1042 GCF_000696425.1 Galeopterus variegatus | reverse complement strand
AACTTTTCACTTTGTCCCCTGTGCTGTTCCTGGAGTCTATTGGCAGGGAAATAAAAGGTTTTTTTAATAAAGATAAATAAGTAAAATAGTACCAGAATATAAACAAGTCTTGATATTAACAGGTTTGTTTTAGGTCAGTTTATAATTTAGAATCATTTAACTGTAATAGAGATTTATTGTTATATTTTATTATATAGAATCATGATATAAGTGATATGGTTTTAGTTGGTTAAGAATTAACATAGTTGATATAAACATAAACAATATGGTTTTAGTTGATGGTTTTAGTTGGTTAAGAATTAACATAGTTGATATAAACATAAACATTATTAAATTGTTAAACATAAGTATAAGTTAGATTAATAGAATGTAAGCTTACATATAAGTTAAGAAGGTTAAGAATTATGGTCTGATGCTCTTTAAAGCCAAGCATGCTGTTATTGTATAGTTTCCTGACCACAAGCCACAGGTTTTGGGGTGAACTATTGAGGCATGAGTGGGTGTTTTTGTCAAAGCATGAATGCTTTGGAACATTTTGATCTTTCCTTTTCAATAGAAATAAAATAAGAAATGTTTTGATTAAAAGATAAATCACTATGTAAAAGATTAAGTAAAAACATATAAATAAAGCAAGATTCATGTGGCTGTGGTCCACATTTGCACTAGACATTTGTGGTCCATCTCTTTCTCTTTTGCCAACACCATACTACCCGTTCAGGTCCAATGAATCCTGCGGAGCTGGATTCCAGCAGTATACATTGTGAAATGATTAAATCAAGGTAAATAACATGTTCATTACCTCACATACTTATTTTATTGTGTGAGAACATTTAAGATCTACTCTTTTAGCAATTTTTAAGTCTAAAATACATTATTATTAACTATAGTCACTATGCTGTACAATAGATCTCCAGAACTTATTCATCCTGTGTAACTGAAACTTTGTATCCTTTGAGCAACATTCATCAACTCTCTTTCCTCCCTGCCCTCAGCAACCACCATTCTACTCTCTGCTTTAAGAATGCAACTTTTTTAGATTCCT
>NW_007807237.1:0-1042 GCF_000696425.1 Galeopterus variegatus | reverse complement strand
CAAGAATGGGGGTACCAACCCTGGCCCTTCTATCTGCCCACTCTGCTGTCCAGGGCTTGCTCGTCTGAGAGGAGCCCCTCAGCCCTCTGAAGCAGGGCTTTCAGCATTTAACCTAAGCATGTGTATCATGCACTGCTACTCCCAGAGTGTTTCTTGGGGCTCTTTCTGCTCTTCTGGCTTTACAGTGAATTGTCATGGGGAGGGACATTTCCTAGCTCTGCATATAAACACCTCCAACTGTCAAGACCTCCTTGACTGTTCGGGAGGAGACTGGGCCCATTCCTGGGCTGGGGGGATCAGACACCAGGCCCAGGAGGCCAGAGGGTGGCTCTGCTATGGTTCTTGGGTTGGTCTGAGGGTCTGCAGCCCTGTGCTAATGAGACGGCTGATGATGTGGGAGGGAGCTTCCTTGGTCAATCTTCAAGGCAGAGTGAACCTCTCTGCAGGATGGAGTGTGGGGTCACCTCTGGACAGCCTCCTTCCGCTGCCCAGGTGGATGGCCCTCCGGATACCATCGGGTACAGCATTAAGGGGCTCAGTCTGTTGCTGCCCCACAAAGCATGGGATGCCCCAAGGGTCTCCAGCCTCCAGGTGCACTGCAGCCTAGACAGCAGGGAACTCAGAGAGGCCAACTCTGGATGCCAGAGCCAGAAGGAGCCTGTCCATTTTACAGATGAGGAGCCTGAGGCTGGGTCACACAGGAAGGGGTAGGGTGGGGTGAGGGCACAGGGTGACCCCAGGTCTCGCCAATCCTCATCCAGGGTTCTTTCCCTGGCATCAGCTCCCCCTGCCTCTATCTTCTCTGCCTGCCTGGGGCTCATCAGCACGAGGGGCCTGCTAAGGTCTCCTGCTCTCCACACGAGCTCCCTGGACCCCTAGGGCTGTGCTGGGGGAGGAACAGGAAAGGACCAGAGTTGATATCCAGCTGGCAGGTCCTGGTATGGCTGACTGGGTTGTCTATACCCAGTATCTGATCCAATGGATCAGGGCCTCTATTTATTGTTAACTATTCTGAATGTCACCCTAGGATGGGGACATATGT
>NW_007807236.1:0-1042 GCF_000696425.1 Galeopterus variegatus | reverse complement strand
CTCATAGTGGTGGCTGCATACCCTTAGGACAAGGCTCGTTGTTAATGATAAATCCATATTTCACATAAACTCCTTGAAATTTTTGACATATTTCTGGTCAGCTTTGGTGTTAATCTCAATTGTGGCTTATGAGAAGATTGTATAAGAAGTAGAAATTCCATTCTGCCTTCTACTAATTGCTTTCTTATGTTTGCATTATTGGCATCATCTTCAATCTGCATTTTCTTTCTGGAATCTTTTTAAGCTATCTGTTCACTTGTAAGCGTTAGTTCTCTTCAAACCAGCTAACAGAACAGTAAATATATTTAACTCTCACATTTTCTTCAGGATCCCATGCCTATCATGGATAACACTTCCCAGTAAAATCCATTGATGAAATATATGGTGTCAATCAAAAAGGCAATAACTTGACAGAGCCACTGTCAATCAGTATATGACATATTGGCAGACGTTAATTTCTCTCTTACTTTTATATGAAAAATAAATACAAAAACTACTAAAATTTTCTTCCTATACCCCTCCATATTTTCTTATGCACCTCAACTTGAGAACAAGCATACTACTTTCTTCATAGGTAGAGTATTACACCCACTCTTCTAACCAGCCTAGACTATCTTACTGTAGAATTTCTGAAAAGTAGATGCAAGGTTAATTCTCGCTGCCCCTCCAAAATAGACACCAAATTAATGCCATGATCAATCACCCATATCACTCGCTTTCTTTTCATTTGATTTTATTTCTCACTGCAGTTTCCTGGTACTCAGTTCCTACCCATATTGTTAAAGTTACCATTAGTCAGTAGGGATTGTTTAGAAAATTTCTATAAAAGATTTGTGTTGTAGGCCGGCCCGTGGCTCACTCGGTAGAGTGCGGTGCTGATAACACCAAGGCCACGGGTTCGGATCCTATATAGGGATGGCCGGTTAGCTCACTGGCTGAGCATGGTGCTGACAACACCAAGCCAAGGGTTGAGATCCCCTTACCGGTCATCTTTAAAAAAAAAAAAAGATTTGTGGGCATGTATATGTACATTCTGTTTTAT
>NW_007807235.1:0-1042 GCF_000696425.1 Galeopterus variegatus | reverse complement strand
GGATCGCAACCCTTGGCTTGGTGTCGCCCGCACCACGCTCAGCCAGTGAGTGCACCGGCCAGCCCTATATAGGATCCGAACCCGCGGTGGGAGTGCAGCTGCGCACCCAAGCCCCGCACTCTCCCGAGTGCGCCACGGGGCCGGCCCTAAGCCGTTGTTTTTAAAAATTTTTTTTATTTTACTGAGGTAAGAACATATAACGTGAGGTCTACCCTCTGAACAAAATTTTAAATGTACCATACGCTAGTGTTAGCTATAATATTTGAGTACAATTTGTAAGCCTTGAGGTGCTATCCAAACACAAACCCCTGTTTATTGTTGCTTGTTATTTCAAAAGTTGTGCTGAATTTTCCCCCAAGGGAAAAACTTTACCTCTGCCTTGTAAATTGCATATGCTCAACCATGGCTAATTATTAACTGTATTAATCTAGACCACATACTGCACAGTTTTCGGATAACATGGGAAGTTTATAATTTTAAATATTCTAAAAGTTCACAAGTCTGAAACTCTGAAAATTTTTTTTTCATAAAAACACTTTCCTAGAGTGCTTATGAGTATGGATTTCTTTTCAGGCTAGTGAAAATGTTTCTAAAATTAGATTGTGGTGATGGTTGCACAACTCTGTGTATATACTAAAAACCACTCAATTATACTCTTTATAAAGGGTGAATTTTATGGTATGTGAATTATCTCTCAATAAGATTGCTATTTAAAAAATACAATAAGACACTGTCCTAATTGTTTCTACAAAAATTTCTTTTCTAAGCATGGTGGCGCTCCCGCCGAGGGTTCGGATCCCACATACAGACCAGTTCCCGCTCACTGGCTGAGCGAGGCGCCGGAGCAACACCGAGGGCTGTGATCCCGTTGCCGGTCCCGGTCCGGTACGGGGGCGACACTGAGGGTTGCGATCCGTTGCCGGACACGGAAAAAGACAAAAAAAAAAAAAATTTCTTTTCTCCCCTCCTCACCAGTGTCTTAGAGCAGGCATTCAACAAATACAGGTGACTGAATGTTGAATAATATACTGTAATTGAAATA
>NW_007807234.1:0-1042 GCF_000696425.1 Galeopterus variegatus | reverse complement strand
TCTCTGGGTTTCCGGGGGTTTGCTGTCACCTCCCTGGTCTCTGCCTCATCCTCACGTGGCACTCTCCCTCCGTGCGTGTCCGTGTCCAGATTCTCCCTTTTTATAAGGACCCAGGTCAGATTGGAAGAGGACCCACCTAACGACTCCTCTTAACTTGATCATCTGCAAAGACCCTATTTCCAAATGAGGTCACAGTCACAGGTACTGAGAGTTAAGACTTCAACATTTTGGGGTGGGGACACAATTCAACCCACAACACAGTATTAACAGTTTTTGAACCTTTGAAAAAACAGCCATAAGTTTCTTTCAAAATATTCACAGAAGTTCTCGATGCTGCCTTCCATTTTCTCTAACTCAACTGGCTTTTTCTCCTAAGGCACCAACATTCGAGATAAAAGCAATTCACTTTCGTTTCATTTAATAATGCATCTCACAGCGTTGCTTTCTCCCTTCCGGTTCCCTTGGAGAGCCTGGTGTTTCAGCTGCTCCCTAACTTCACTGCGGGCTCCTGTTCTAGGCTCGAGAGCCTGGAACTCATTTCAGCATTGTTTCCTGGGAATAAATGTCTTTCAAGTCTCAAAAGATTGAAAGTGTGCTCTGAACACAATCATCTTTCAACTGGGGCCTTCCTGTGCAAGTTTCTGGGTCCCTGCTGTCACCTGGGGGACAATAAGTGTGCCATTCCAAAGCAGAGGAAAGCAGTCTCGTGGCCAGTAATGTACCAGTTCTTTTCATAGTCCCAACATGCTTTTAGAATTTCCAAAATTACCAGGAAATGTTTTATACATGTTTTAGGACAATGAATAACTGATCCTACAGTGGGTGAAACAGTATGTTACAAAATAATGTATTCAGTGTGCTCCTATCTCCACAAAAACTGCTTTGCTTGTCTACACCTGCAGGGAAAAATGACACAGCAAAGCCTGTACCCTCCTGTCAGCCGTACTCATCTCTTGGATGGAATCGTGTCACTGTGGAGGTGGGGAGGTGATGGGAAGGGGACCACCGCTTGTCACGTGTGACAGTGTGTCTCCTATTGCTC
>NW_007807233.1:0-1042 GCF_000696425.1 Galeopterus variegatus | reverse complement strand
TTTCTTGTTTTTGTATTAAACTTGATGCAGAATCTTCCCAGTCTCTGGAGCTAGGTTGCACTGTCTCTGTGAAATCTATACTTCTCTAGCATTACTTTAAACCCGCTTTCATTTTGTACCGTGACTGTGTCCTTGAATTCTTTCCTGTGGCAAAGTCAAGAATCTGCTAGAGGACAGGGTGGGTTGAGACTAGCTATTGGGTCTTCCTAGACCCTCTCCTCCAATATCAGAGATATTATAAAATAATTCCCATTAAATTTAAGAGTATGACATGAATGTCCTATCTCACTATTTCTATTATATTTTGTCCTAAACAGTGCAATAAGAAAATATAAAAGTCAAAGACATACACATTATAAAGATAAAAAGATATGTAATTCTTATATAATGAGACCTTTTATAAAGTTAGTATAAGATAAGCAAGTGAAGTAAATGTAAGATCAATGTTTAAAAATGAATAATTTATATAAAACAGTAATTGAAAATATGTCATCAAAATAGAATAAAAAAATTTATAAGGTATGACAAATAAATCTATCCAAAGATGTATAAGATCTTTATTGAATATTATACAAAACATTTAAAAAGGTGTGTAATATATGAAAAAATCAGGATGTTTATATTATCTATATATTCAAGGAAATACTTATAAAAATCATTAACATGTTTTCTTTTTAAAGGAATTTAAGAAGCTGGTCCTAAATTTCATATAATAATAAATGGCCAAGAATAGGCAATATAATTTACTGAATAAAATATGAAACTTTTCCTGTTAAATTTTAAGACATGCTATAAAGCTTAGTGTAGAGGTAGAGCTGGCCCTGGTGCTCACAAGACCCCTCGAGCCCATTCACAAACCCTTCACATGCAGGTCTATGAGCTAGGTAATAGCAAAAAGGTCCTTGGAGGCGTAGGTGAAGAAAGAGTAGCCTTTATTCAGCACACAAAACATTACGAACCAAGCAGTCCAAAGAGAAACTCAACTCAACTGCTACTGGCAAAGTCCAAAGAAAAACTGAGCAGCTGCCAGCAGAGTAAACAT
>NW_007807232.1:0-1042 GCF_000696425.1 Galeopterus variegatus | reverse complement strand
TTTGTAAAAATGTCTTTTCAAGTCATTCTTTTCAATAATTACATAATGTTTTACATTTACCTTTGTTTTACATGTATTTTAAAATGATAAGGATTCCGTGGTAAATAAACAGTTTAAATTTAACATCATCACAGAAGCATTTGTGAAATGGTAGAAAAAAGCCCTGATAATGGAGTCAGAAGAAATGTTTTTAAAACAACTTGGTTACATACTGAGCTATGAAAACTCATTAAATCTCTATTTATTCATTACATTAAATGGGAATAACACCTCCAACTTCATAAAATTGTTGTGAGGATTAAATGAGATGGCAAATATAAAACCAGTGGGTATGCCACAAAATATCAATTAAAGTAAGTCCCAGCAAACCTTCATTATACAAGTATTTATTCTCCAAGTCCCCAAAGGACTTAAATTGTACAAGGAAACAAGAGACATCACAGTGGCAAAAGGTACACTAGTGAATTGACTGTTTCTAATATGATCCCCAAGAAAACCCTTTCCTTTCCTGCACCCACACTCAAGTCACAACAATATCTTCCTTTGCACTTCAGCTTTCATTAGTTTACTCAGATTTACTGTACAGTATCATAAACACCTGGTAGTATGTTACAAAAACACAAATAGGTTTCTACACATAATTGCAAGTCCTACAGAAGATGCAGGATTTAATTAAGTCAATGAAATTGCAACAAAGTCAAGTGAGAAAAAAAAAGATAGCTAGGTCCTTAAAAGACGAGTGATCAGAATATTTTTAAAAATGAGAGCACCTATGAAAATTCATGAAGACTCAATTCTTCTTGTAAATTTGTACCTTTATGATTGTGCTGCAAAAACAGACAAGACAGAAAGATGTGGCATCAAGTCATCATACAAATTTCTTAGGAAAATTACATCGACCCCTGCTATCACAAAACAACACTTGATTCTTTCTTCATTCACTGTAAGAATTAGTGAATAGTTATGATCTGAACTTGTTAGGTGAATGATAAAATAAGCTCATTTTCATAATTTACAGTTTCATTTTTTCAAAATAAAGAAT
>NW_007807231.1:0-1042 GCF_000696425.1 Galeopterus variegatus | reverse complement strand
GCAACACCGTGGGTTGCGATCCCGTTGCCGGTCCCGGTCCGGTGCGGGCGCGACACTGAGGTTTGCGATCCGTTGCCAGTCACGAAAAAAGACAAAAAAGGAAAAAAAAAAAAAAAAGTAACAGAAATGTTAAAAAAAAAGATACTCTTTTAAGTTGCAATCTGAGTATTGTAAATGATACCTAAGGCATTTAAACTGGGCCATTTATAGTAGAGAATGGAACATAATGGACACAAATGCTGTCAATAAATGACAAATATTTTGTCAAGACATTTCTTTTTTCATCATCCATTGTTCTCTCTTCCCATTGTAATATGTTGGCTGTATTTTTCTGAAGCTATAAAATATTATTTATTGGATGTTTGCAAACAATATCATTATCATTTGCATAATTAAATATGAAACTCTCTGTAGAACCCTACATCTACCTCTTTCCACTCTGTCTGGTTTTAAGTGTGAGCGATCCTGGTCATCCTATCATCTTCTGTGAGCCCCTTGAGAACAAGGACTACAGTAAGTGATCAATGTTGTATCCCCAGCACCTGCTATGAAGACTGGAGCATGAAGGCATTCAGTAAAGGATTGTCGAATGAATAGATAAATAAGTGAATGAATACATACACGAAGGAAAGAAAATGGAGGGAAGGTCATTCTTTTCCTGCTTTTGCAGCCTTGCACAGTCAAAAAAAGAGAATAAGGTGCTGAGGGTTAGTGGAAAGTTCACAAAGAAAAAGGGTTCTTTTTATCCAGTTTGTGAGCTCCAAGGAGCTACTGCCTAAAGGTTCTCTCTGGTGCTGTAAAGATAATTTGCAGATGTGGTTAACATCTTTAATCAGTTAACTTTAAATAAAGGAGATTACCCTAAGTAATGTGGGTGGCCTCATTCAATCAGTTGGAAGACTCAAGAGCAAAAGTGAGGATTCCTGGAAACAAAGAAATGCCTCAAGCCTATAACACGGACATCCAGCCTAAGTTTGCAAACTGCTGGCCTGCCCTGTAAATTTCAGCCTTGGCAGACCCCACGATTTCATGAGCCAATTTC
>NW_007807230.1:0-1042 GCF_000696425.1 Galeopterus variegatus | reverse complement strand
TTGGCCTGAAATTTCAGTGCACATATTTTGCCCAAATACACACTGGGAAAAAATAGTGCACTTTCTAAATACACTGTACTCTCTTGAGAAAACTGGTCTACCTGTTTTTCAGTCTTTTCTAGCTTGTTAAAAAATAAATCTGAGTTTAGAAATGTCAAAAAATGTTTCACTTCTATAAAGTAACAACTTCAAGGCAACTTCCAAAATACTCTCAAAATAATGTCTGCTTTAGCTGGAAGTGTTAGGTCATCTGAAGTTCTCTTTCTCTAGACCCCAGGGTCTCCCTGGTAGTAAGTGAGAGGAAGCACAGTCAGGACAGTGGAGGACACAGGACACTGCAGCTATGATGCTCTGGGGTGAAACTCTCCGCACAGCCCCCCAACCCAGAGCTGGTATATCCATAGACGTTCTATTTCACCTGATAGTTTGGGCACTGGATTAAGAAATACTTGTACAATTCCATAAACATTTAGCACAACCTCCTCATTCCCCAGGTGCCCAGTCAGTGTTACCCGTCAGGAAAGAGCTTCCTAAAGTGGGATTGTGAAAGGTGATGCAGACATGTCCACACAGCCCTAGTGCTGTTTGTCATCATCCACAACTCCAGAGTGCCCGCTGCTATTTGCTCAAAGGAGGGAAGATACACGTACTTTCAAGGGTGTGGGCAGCCATAAAAAAGAGGGAAAGTTCTTTCTTTTCTCAATTATGATATCCTTAGAAACTGACATTAAGTGTTATTATATGTAACCTTGTTGTTTTCAAACTGTTTGCACATGCATTATGTTATGTGCTCCTTACAAATTATAAGATAAATAGAACAAATGTTCTCACTATTAAAATGGAAGAAACTGAGGCACTGGGAGATAAATTGACTAAATTTACAGGGTTTGTAAATAGAAGAGCTTTTATTATATTATACTCCTTCTTTTTTTAACCTCTATCAATTCTCTGAACACAATATTTATATCCATAGGCTTCTTCATGAAGTTTGGATGTATTGTCCCCTCCAAAACTCATGTGGAAATTTGATCTCCAATGTGGC
>NW_007807229.1:0-1042 GCF_000696425.1 Galeopterus variegatus | reverse complement strand
TGCTAATATTTTGTTGAGGATTTTTGCTTCTATGTTCATCAGAGATATTGGTCTGTAGTTTTCTTTTTTACTGTATCTTGGGTTTTGGTATCATAGAATGAGTTTGTGGGAATGGCCTCTGTTTAATTTCTCTTTAAAGATTTAGTAGAATTCAGCAGTAACGCCATCCAGTCCTGGGCTTTCTTTGTTGGGAGCCTGCTGATTACAGCTTCAATCTCATTACTTGTTATTGGTATGTTCAGTTTTCCTATTTCTTCTAGGTTCACTCTTGGTAGATTGTATATGTCCAAAAATTTATCCATTTCCTCCAGGTTTTCAAATTTGTTGGCACATAGTTGTTTACAATAGACTCTAATGATTCTTTTCATTTCCATGGTATTGCTTCCAATGTCTCCTTTTTCATTTTTGATTTGTTTTTATTTCGGTCTTCTTTTTATTTTAGTTAGCTTAGCTAATGGTTTGTCTATTTTGTTTATCTTCTCAAAAAACAACTTTTTGTTTCATCGATCTTTTGTATCTTTTTTTGGTTTCTATTTCATTAAATTCTGCCCTGATCTTAATTATTTCTTTCCACCTACTAATTTTGGGATTGGATTGTTCTCATTTTTCTAGTTCCTTGAGGTGTTGCATTAGGTTGTTTAATTGAAATCTTTCTATCCTTTGATGTAAGCGTTTACTGAAATAAACTTCCCTCTTAGTACTGCTTTTGCAGTATCCCACAAGTTTTGGCATGATGTGTCTTTATTTTCATTGGTTTCAAGAACATAGGTCATTCAGGAGCACGTTGTTTCCAGAGTTCCACTTGTTATTGATTTCTAGTTTTAATCCATTGTGGTATGAAAAGATACTTGAAATGATTCCAATTTTTACAATTTGTTGAGACTTTATTTCTGAATTAAGATGTGGTCTAGGGCCGGCCCGGTGGCGCACTGGATAGTGCACCGCTTGGGAAGCGCGGCGGCGCTCCCGTCAGGAGGGTTTGGATCCCACATACAGACTGGCTCCCGCTCACTGGCTGAGTGAGGCGCGGGAGCAACACCGA
>NW_007807228.1:0-1042 GCF_000696425.1 Galeopterus variegatus | reverse complement strand
CCCCCATAGGTTTACAGGTTTACTCATGTATTTTGATTCTCAAATATTCACCCAAAACCTTCCTTTTTTGAAGTATGCTTTTTTAGAATCTCCTATGCAAACAATATTTTTCAAAATTTCCTTGTGAAAATATTTTATTTTACCCTTTTTTCTTGAAATACATATTAATTAAGTATCCAAGTCTAGCTTGAATATTAATATTTTTTCTAAACTACTAATATTTTTTCTCTAAATTACAGCTTTTGTTTAGACTGGAGATTTTGCTGTCATCTTTGTAGGTTAATCCATATTTTCTTTATCAATGCTTTTAGTGTTTTCTTTCTTTTTGTGTTGTGAAGTTTGACTATTATTTCTGTCTTGATTAGTATTTCTTGCATTTATCTTTTTATAACAAAGTATGTTTCTGAATACAAGAAATCATGCTGTTTTCAACTTAAAAAATTATAAATTATTTCTTTGATTATAGATTTTTTCATTTCTCTGTGACACAATTATCTATGTTTTATTTTTTCTCATTCTAGTTGTCATATAAATGCATATATGCATATTTATGTATATATACTATTTCCTATTTGTCACTCTGCACTGTATCTTGGCTACATTTATTCTGCTTAATCTTTCATTTCACTAATCTATCATAAGTTCATTCTACTTTAGTGTTTAACCCATACATTATAAATGAGTTTTACATATTATACTTATACATTGTTTAATTTACATTTGTATTTTTCGACTATAGTTTGTCATATATAGTTTCTTGATTTTTCCCAATATACCACACAGATATGCTGGGTCAGATGACAGTCTCATGAAAAGCCTTGAGTTTCTTGACTGGAAACAACAGCACACTTGCAATATGCCATGCAGTAATAACAATTTGTAGAGGGTGATACTTTTTTAATACTGGAAAAGTAATTTTATGTTTTGCACAGATTTATAAAGTAGTAATTTTCCATCTTAGTTAAGAGTTACCATAAATTTCGAGAAATAATTCTTTTCTGTAACATCAAACCAGTAATTGGTAGAATTAGTTACCTAAATT
>NW_007807227.1:0-1042 GCF_000696425.1 Galeopterus variegatus | reverse complement strand
TTACAGTAGTTTAAGCTCAAATCTGTTCCCTATGTTGTCATTCTGGAGCTGAGGATGAAAGAGCAGCAACTACTCAGGGCAGGCTCTTCTCCTGGCAAGTCAGTAGCCTTAAGAGTACAAGCCTATTACACAGGCACATTTTAAGCCTTTGCTCATTCGTATCACATCTGCTTATACTCGATTAGCCAAAGCAAAGTCATATGGCCAAATTCAACATCAGGGGACAGGGTAGTATATTCTTTCCACAGTGGGAGGAGGAGAGGAATACATTTGCTCAATGAAAATCTAAACCGTGATACATTCCAAACTTGCTCCTGCCTCAGAACCTTTTTTTCTTGCTGTTCCTTTTGCCTGGAATGCAGTTCCCCCAGGTCTTCACAAGCCTGCCTTTCATTATTCAGCTCTTAACTTACATGTTACCTCACTGGAGAAGTCTTTGAAGACCCTTCGTCTTGGCTAAACCTTATCATTTACTTTCTACCACATACCCTATTTTATTTTTTCCATCACTCTGTTTTGACACCTGACATACTTCACTTATTTGTTTTGTTTGTTTGTTTGTAATCATTCACTAGACTGCATGGTTTTGGAGGACAGGACCTGGTCTTGTTCACAGAAGTATTCTAGTGCTTAGAACAGAACTCGATAAATAATAGGTGCTCAGTAATATTTGTTGTTTGATCAGCTGTCCAATTCTTACATGCCTTGAAGCCTAACTGTTACAAATTATAGGCCTCAAACACCATGGATCCACATATGCATCACCACATGTTATAGGGTTAACCAAATGACCCACTGCAATCTATATTGATAATTATGGAGTTTATTAACATTAATTTATAAGCAGTCATAACAGCAATTGAAAGCCACGATTCTCATAATAGCAATTGAAAGCCACGATCCACTGAAGATAGCAATGATATTGGTATCAGTGTATTCTTCCTGAAAGTTGTGGGCCTTACAACTGTCTGTACATGTTTATACACAGTAGGCACTTTGAGTGCTGCTAAGTATTTGAATCCTGAATAAACTAGACACACAG
>NW_007807226.1:0-1042 GCF_000696425.1 Galeopterus variegatus | reverse complement strand
CTCCAAAAAAATAAGGGACTACTATTACTTCAGGACCATCAAAGGAATTTTGGGTCACTTACGGGGGACCCTTAGCAAGCAGATTGCCCAAAGAGGAGAACAAGTCAGTCCTGAAACCAGTCAGGAAACAAGCAGTGCGAGTTAACACTTAGAGTGCCTGCTGTGTTCCGGGTACTTTCTATATCACCCCTTTCATCCCCATCACCAGCCTATTACCCCATTTTACAGATAAGGAAGCCAAGGTACAGAGCAATGAGGTCACTGGTCTAACACATCAGCTACTAAGCTGGTATGCTTAAAAACAGAGACCAAAGTTCAAGCCCCTGACCACCCTCCCACGGGCTCTCTGAGGCTAAGTAGTTTGGTTATAAATGGAGTCGCACCACAGAACACCCTGCTCAAAGCTCAGGACTTTGCCTCTTGATGTCTGTGCTGGAAATATCTCCATTCCCTTAGCAAAACTCTCCCTCAGTGGCCATGTCTGGTAACTCCAAAGCAGAGGTCTTTTATGTCTCATCTGTTCTTTTATGTCCTCATCTTTTAAAAATTAAAAGTGTATTTTTATCCTCTGAATTTCTTGGGGTGATGACTTGTGGTTTGTTATTGTTTTAATTGCATCTTAGAATAGCAATTGTGTCTGTTTATCAGACTGTGAAATTTCTGTTTGTGGGAAAGCTCCCGAATACATAAGTAAAGTAAAGGAAACTTAACAGACCACTCAAAAAAGAGGAAAAACAATAGGTTAACTATATATATATATATATAAAATAGTCAAAATAGATAGTAATCAAAGAAAGAAAAATGAAATAAACTTCATTTCTTCTATAAAGTTAGGAAAGTCAAGAGGGCAGTAAAGAGGATTCTGAATTACTGATCAAGGAAAAGTACACTGGTAATTATATTTCAGAAATTAACCCAGACGGGATATATTTAGACTGTGAAACTGTCCATTCATATATATATAAGCCAAGTCAGAGATAAAGGCCTGGTGAAGCCCTTCAGAATTATTTATAGTAATCTAATAGTGGAAAACAGTAACCTC
>NW_007807225.1:0-1042 GCF_000696425.1 Galeopterus variegatus | reverse complement strand
CAGTGACTCACGGTAGATAGCAAAATTTTGTACACTTTAGCCCACCCTTTCTTACTGGCAAAGTAAAAAACAAGATGTACTCCTTGAATTTTAGTGCATGAGTGGTTTTAACATCTTTATTTTCAGTCTATGATCTCTTTGAATGCTACTATAATGTATTACCCACATAGTAGGCTAGTATCTGCACTGCATTTGCTACCACTTATTAATTAGGCTTGCAACTTTTTTCTAACATTTATTCAAATAGTGATTAGAAATTCTGTTTTAGATAATGAGGGTGTATTGAGAGAAAATCAACACTGTGGCAGGAATAGGCCTAATGACAGTGTCAGCTATACGATCATGAAATATACATGACTTCAGTGTCTGCTCAGACTCATTCCTTACTCATAGTTGTACTCGAAGATGGAGTCCTATTGCTTGCACTCCATTGATGGATCAGTGGATGAAATAACAATTGATGGTTTTTTGGTTCCTATAGTCAGATATTCCATCTTCATCGTGACCCAGTAGCTAATCAGGAGCTATTGCATAGAAAGAGAATAAAACCGTGAGGACATCTGCTCTAATTCTCAGACTATATTTCATACCAAAATTCAGAATATACTTGGAGGTTCATGGAAACTAATGCCTTATAAGCACTTAGTGGAACAAGTCCTCCCACTTATTCTGGAAATTAGCCCAGCCTTTACACTTTATTTTACTGTGTACTACACTCAAGGTTAGAAATATTCAACCCCAAAATGAGTCAGAGCAGCAGTCAAATGTAGCATATGTCGACACTAAAATACACAAGCATTTAAAAAATAATTATATAGAGAAACAATGCTATTAAAAGTCATGTATGTTATTTCATGAAAAAAGAAAAACAAAGATTTAGCTACATCAGGTAATAAATCTATGAATTATCATCCTTATTTGGTTTTGTCAGCTTTTCTTACTGTATTTATTGTGTATAGTTATCCACCTATTTTTTTTTTTCTGAACACAGCCAGATTATAATGCCAAATACAGGCTGTCTGCTAAATTTTTCCTAAGCCAA
>NW_007807224.1:0-1042 GCF_000696425.1 Galeopterus variegatus | reverse complement strand
TACCTCATCCCCAAGGTAAGCTTGTTTCTCCTGTATTCCAACTCAGTGCTCTTGAAATTTCGAAATTCACAGTGTGGTTCCAGACCTCTACCCACACAATATGAGAGAAGAGCCAATTCATATGCATGGCAGCTTAACGGACTTTATGCTGTTTACAGTTTGTGGTTGTAAAGTTTCATAAAAGGTCGTGGTACCTTTTATTTATAAGGCTTCCAAATTTGTTTTACTTGTTTAATAATGTTTTGGCCATTCTTAGGTGTTTACATTTCCAAATAAATGTTAAAATTGTCAGCTTGTTGTCAGGGTAACATTAAATCTCTAGATCAATTTGAAAGTAATTGACACCATGACATATTAAATTTATAAATTCATAAATGTGATTATGCTTCCAATTAGGATAGATATGGTTATTATCTTATTCTACTAAACTTGTGGCTGGAATCACTGCAAAAGTGATGGCACACGAGTTCCCACAAGCGAGTGCCCCAAACCAGCCCAAGATGGGGCTGGTTGGGATTACAAAGAAGGAAGCACTAAATGCCAGGGTTATCAGTCCAAAGCATTTATTGGAGGAACTTACTTACAGAGTCCTGAAGCATATCCTCACGACAGGCAGCAAGAGAAAAGAGATGTTGTACTTAGGTATGTCAGCAGCGAGGAGGCCAAGAAATGGAGTTTACATGAGGGCTTAAGGAATTCGGCCAACGGGTGGGACCAGTTTCTTTTAGTGGTTTGGGTAACAACCTGGATATCTTTATCAGGACCTGGGAATGTTTAAGGCCCCAGTTTTGTATCAAGCCTGCTGGGAGGAACCTCCTGCTGGCTGGGTCACAGAGAGTGAAGGCACTCTGATTTTTGGTCAGGATATAGAAAGAAAGCAGCAGGAATTGGGAGCTAAGCTCTTTATTTATTTATTTATTTGTTTGTTTGTTTGTTTGTTTGTTTATTTATTTATTTAATCATTTATCTATCTATCTATCTATCCATCCATCCATTCATTCATTCATTCATCATTCATTATTTGTCCTTTTTGAGACCGGCC
>NW_007807223.1:0-1042 GCF_000696425.1 Galeopterus variegatus | reverse complement strand
GACCCTGAGAAACTGGCAGGCTGCCAGAGAAATGGAACTCCTTCCTTTAGCACCTCTCCCTTGCTCATGAGGTTATAACCACCCATTCTGAAGATCCCTTCAATTGTGTGCTTTGAAGAGCAAACTACAAAGATTTTGTTAAGGAAAACAATGTTATACGAGTCAACAAGGACGAATGAATTAAAATTAAACACCTCTCCTCACCTCCCATCAACAACAGGAGATTTTTTAAATTCTGAACACGCAGTGGCGTAAATGGTCATTGAACAGCCTCCTCACCTGACTACAGTATGGTACTAGTGGGGTATGAAAGGGTACAATCCTTTCAGAAAATAACTAGGTACATTAGTTCAGAATCACCAGGAGCTTAATTTTCTTGGACATGGCTATTCTATTTCTGAGACTCTACCATAAAACATAATTCTAAATAAGAGGAAGGTTTCTACACAAGGGTGTTTGTTATAACAGTATTAATAACAGCAAATAACAGGATCAGCCTACAATCTGGCAATGGTGGAACTGTTAAGCCATTCTATGGGTAGAACAGTATGCATCCCTTAACAAGATGGAAACTGTTTAAGATACACTGTTAGATTAAAATTAAAAACTGGCTGCTAAAATCTATATATATAAGGTATAAATACAAAATACAAAAGAAAATTAAGAATCATAGGAGGAAAATATGAACAATGGCAGATAAATTTCTGGATTCAACAACTGTATTAGCTAAAAAGAGTTCCCTCTGAAGATGAAATTCCCCATTCTGAGACCTAAATATTCTCTCGTGTAGCCAGAGTTCAGGTCAGTTTTATAGCTATATGTTATCAAGGAACTGTTTCAATCTTCCAAAGGCCTTTTATCAGAGTTAGGAGCCATATTCTTTACAGAGGAGTCATTTGATTCATATCTGCCTCCCCTGCCCCCAGACCCTAAGTCCAATGAAGGGGAGGACCTACGTTGCTTTACTTGCCACTGTACTTGAAGAGCGTGGCACAGTGCTTGTCACATAACAAGCTCTTAACAATAAATAAGTGAATGAATG
>NW_007807222.1:0-1042 GCF_000696425.1 Galeopterus variegatus | reverse complement strand
CCAAGACCAAGCTTGATTGTGTCCTCCTGTGGACCAGTTTGCCATTTCCATATCTGAAATGCCCTTCCTGATGTTTGTTCTTTGCCAATGTCCTTGCTTCCATCTTGTACTCCACATACCCACCCCTGGCTGTGCACGTGCCAGAATCATGCTTCAGCTCGTGGCTGCCTGACCAGTCAGGCTCCCTTTCTCTTCACCTGATTTCTCCTAGCTTCCTGGAAGCTTACCTTGCCCACTACTTGCACTTTCCATTTATCTCCCTCACGGTATGGTATCTCATGCTCCACACTCTCCCTGTGGCGTAGGTCTCCTTCCTTTAGGGACCCACCTTTGCTGCCTGTTTGTTCACTATCAACATTGACGATGTGTATGATGCACCTTCTCTTCCTTGACAGACAGTAATATACTGTCCCCAGGTCTTCCTTGACAGACGGTAATATACTGTCCCCAGATGTCTAGCACAAGTTTATCACAACTGTGGAAATCAGGATGGGGCAATGCTTGAAATTGCATTCTTTTCTTTATAGAAAATTCATACTTAAAGTTTAGGAAGAAATTACATATTTACCGTATTCTTCAGCTATATCAAATGCTAATAAAAAATTTCAACTCATTTATGTTGAAAAACATTACGTAAAGTATATAGATTGGAGATAACTACATCCCAGTCTCAGTGACACGTCTGTATTGCAGTGATGGAAATTGCTGTTTTTAAATACTCTGCTCTCTCCCTGCTACACTGATGAGTCTGCAATGCAGCTTCAAAACCAACCAGTCAAACCATAATATGATTCTTCATAACTAAAAACCAGCACACTGTTGTACGCTCCGCTGGAGAAGATGTTGCTTTGAGAGGAAAACCTTTTAATAATGAAAGTATTCTTTGCTTGATAAGGTGCCCTATATGCTCTGACACATCAAATATTTGTTTAGAGTGATGGTGATTCAAATAGGAGTAAATAAGCCTAATGCCATTTAGATATGTCATTAGTTATTAGAAAAATATTCAGGGAAGCAAACCCTTCCATATTCATTCATGCAC
>NW_007807221.1:0-1042 GCF_000696425.1 Galeopterus variegatus | reverse complement strand
ATTCATACCCCTTCTACTTCCCTTTTCTTTCAAACTGATGGAAGCTAGACTTCATTCTAAGCAAAAGTTTGGAGCAATCTTCTATGCAAAATTTGATTTGTCAAGAAGAAAGACCCAAACACGCTGGCATGAAAAATTACTCACTAAGATTTAATTGCCCCACTCAGCTCAGCTACAGTTAATTCCAATTTTATCATGCTCAACCGTGTGTTCAGAATTTGATGTCAGGTGTTTTTTTGTTGTTCCTGTTGTTTTGTTTGTTGGTTGGTTGGTTGGATTTGTTTCTTTGTTTTTAATTTTTACTCTTAAATATAAGCTGAAAATCAATAATTGCCAGATATTTGAGAAAAGCATATAATATAAAAGAAAAAGAACAAAACAAGCAGAAAATAAGCCAATTGATGGAAACAGAAATTATGCAGGGATTAAAAATTATTGTTAGTGGGCCGAGCCTGTGGCGCACTCGGGAGAGTGCGGCGCTGGGAGCGCTGTAGTGCTCCCGCCGCGGGTTCGGATCCTATATAGGGATGACTGGTGCGCTTACAGTGCTCACTGGATGAGCGCGGTGCAGCTGGTCTCAAAAAGGACCAAAAAAATATATATATATTGTTAGTGTTCTTAGAAATATAAGAGAAGATCTTACAGACCTGATAAAATATAAGGAATATTTCAAGAATTAAAAAGAACTCTTGGGATTTAAAACATGATAATAGAAAATAAAACTCAATATGAGGGCTAATAATGAAGTTGCAGTATTCAGAAAAATTGAGTAAAAAGAAATGAAAATTATGAGATACAAATAGTTAAGGTTTTAATTGAGATTTGAAAAGCCTGAATACAGGATTTAGCACTTTTGAAAAGAGATTACAGAAAAAAATAGAAGGGGGAAAATTATAAACAAATTTTCCAGAAGCAAAGAATGTACATTATCAGATTAAAAGATACCACTAAGTGATCACCAGAATTGGTGGAAATCCATTGCAAGTTACATTCCATAAAGCTCATGTTTGTGAAATATCATAGTATGCACAATGAGAAGATT
>NW_007807220.1:0-1042 GCF_000696425.1 Galeopterus variegatus | reverse complement strand
CTAAAATCTTGGGAATGAGGAGGAGTGACCCAGGTGAAAGGGACGAAGGGAATGTTGGAATATGTTCCAAGCAAAACAGCCCAGTTCGAAGCCCAGGGGCAAAAGAGTGCCCATTACACAAGCAGAGTTTTGTGTTATTAGAAATTAAAGATTGATAAAGAGAGTGGTAATAGATGAGGAAAATTCTTGGCAGTCAGACTAAGGCATCAGAATTTATCCGAAGGTGAAAAAACAAAAACAAAACAAAACAAAAAAAACACATAAATACATAAAATACATAAATACATGAAAGTGAAAATACATATGAAGAGTTTTATGGAGGAAAAATTGTAATCAAAGTTTTATTCCTTCCTTCTTTCCTCTCTCCCTTCATTCATCTCTCTCTCCTTCCTCTTTCTTTTAGAAACATCATGGTGTTGGCTGCAGTATGTGGAGAATGAACTGGAGAAAGCAAGCACGGGGTTACTACTATAGCAATTCAGGTAATGATAGGGGGCCAGAAAAAAATGGATGGATTCCAGAGTTATTCAAGATTTGGATGGAGAGGAGGGAAACAGAGAGGAAGAAAGAGACATAAAGAATGGGCTATTGAATGGACTGGGGGTGGAGTGATGAATTCACTGTGATAGGGAACGCAAAGGATGGAATTAGTTGAATGGGCATCTCATGAAGTCAATTTGGGACATACTGAGTAATAGGATTTGCAAATGGAGATGATCAGTGGAAAGCTGGATATGTACATCTGGAGTGACCGCATGAGAAGAAAGACTATGGGCCAAGTGTTCATAAATACCAACATTTTAGGGATGGACAAAGAATGAGGAGCCCACCATGAAGACTAAAGAAGGTGGAACAGAGAGGTGGAAAGTAGGACAGAGAAACCAAAGTAAGAGTATTTAAAGAAGGACAGAGTAGTCAGTCATGTCAAAGCTCAAAAACATGCTCTGGAAATGGTGTTCCTGTGAATTTTATCTCCCCAATTGGATACAAGCTTCTTATGCCACTGTTGAGTTTGAAATGGAACAGTTCTTGATGGACAGCA
>NW_007807219.1:0-1042 GCF_000696425.1 Galeopterus variegatus | reverse complement strand
ACAATGTCTCCAGACATAGCTAAATATCCCATGGTGGTGCAAAATCACCTCTGATTGAGAACAACTATTATAAACTCTAAGGCAACCATTAAAATAGTTGGAATACAGAATTATAGCCAATAAACTAATAAGAGTAAAAAGCAAGAATCTACAATGGAATTATAAAAATACTGAATGGTGAAGAAGATGGAAAAGAAGAAAAAGGAGACAAAGTTTATATTAGATAAATACAAAACAATTAGAGAGATGACAGACTTAAAAGTAAACATTAATAATCATGTTGAATATACATGTTCTAAACCCCGCAATTGGTATGGGGAAGCAAAACTCAACTATATGTTGCTTCTAATAAATATTTAAAATGATACAATTTATTTAAAAGTAAAAGGATTGAAAAAATATGCTGAGATAACACTAATTAAAAAAAAAGAGTGAAGTAGCTATGCTAATAACTGATGAAGGAGGTTTCAGAAAAAAGACAGTTCTTATATATATATATATATATGTATATTATCAGGTGTAAAGAAGGTCATTTCACAATGATTGAGGGATAAATTCATTGAGACCACCACAATCCTAAATGATCATATAGCTAAAAATAGACCTACAAAATACATAAAGCAGAAAACCTCATAGAACTCCTAAAATGAATCGACAAATCTACAATTATTGCAGAAGATTTCAATACCTCTCTCTTTGTCGAAGATTAATAGAACAAGTAGACAGAAAATCAATCAGAATATAGATTCAAACACTAGAAACCAACTTGACCTATTTGACATATATATAATTCTCTATTCTCAAACACAAGAATTCACATTCTTTTCAAATCTATATGCAATATTTACCAAGATAAACCATATTTGGGCCAATGTATGTTCTCTGCTCAAAACAGAATTTTTTTTTTTTTTGTCCTTTTTGAGACAGGCCACACCGCACTCTCCGAACCCATGGCGGGAGCGCTGCTGCGCTCCCAGCGCTGAACTCTCCCAAGTGCGCCATGGGTTCGGCCCTCAAAACAGAATTAAAATAGAAATTCCAT
>NW_007807218.1:0-1042 GCF_000696425.1 Galeopterus variegatus | reverse complement strand
TTTTTAAAAAATGCTTGGCATAAGCAAGGCTCTTAATTAATATTAGCTATCATCATTAAAACATCTTTCAACAGCTCTGTTGTTATCAATGTCATTTTAAAAATTAAAAACTGAGGCTCAAAGGAACAGGGTAATTAGTCCATAGAGTTAGGGCTCTAATATCTCTTTCTGACTCTAAAGCTCAGACACTTCTGGGTAAACCACACCAGCTCTGCATTTCACCCTGTAAGTAAGCATGAGGCCACATTACAGCCTATCGCATACGAGTACAGGAGACTGTGCACACGTTTTGTATGTGTGCTTCATCCTCTAAGCACGGGTTGCTCCCCCATCGCGTTATGACACGGGTCAGACGCCCATGGTTAGATGGCAGCTTGCAGCTGAAACTGACCGAATGAGGCGGCAGCTGCGTGGGCAAAGCCTCCATCACACACACTGTACACCTGCTTATGCTACTCTAGAGAGAACACCAGGCAGATTACAGAAATAAGCAGCTATCTTTCTTTCGTTCTGTGTTGTGGGTGGATAAGCCATTTACAACATTTCCTTCATTTGAAGGTGGTAAATCCAACAGATGGGAACTTTTCTGCTAATAGCATATTAGAAACCTTACATATCTGTATTTTGTTTGTAAATACAAACTTGTTCTGAATCAGAGTGAATTTTCTGTAAGTGTGGGTGTGGTAGACATCACTAGGGCTCATCATTACCCATGCCTCTCCTTCCAGGCACAAAGAAACTATACTTCCCATCCCCTTCTTTTACTAGGTAGGACCAATAAAAAAATTAGTCCTTCTGGCCATGGCCTGTAAGCAGAGACTGAGTGTGTGTCGTGTATGTCACTTCTAGGTCAAAGCACTTCCTTCCAGGCGGGCAACCTTCCAGCTCTTCTTCTCTTGCCACAAACATCATGGATGTGTGTGTGGAGAGGGAGGTGCTTTAGGGTCCACATAGACCAGATTGTTGAGCCAACACATGGAGGTAAATTGTCCTGGAGAATTTCCCAGGTCCAGAGCAGAATTTGTGTGAGTAAAAACTAAGC
>NW_007807217.1:0-1042 GCF_000696425.1 Galeopterus variegatus | reverse complement strand
GCATACAGTCAGGTCTTAAGGAATGTTATGAGCAGTGCTCAGTGCAGGACTGAGTGAGCTCTGTAGTTATCCTAGATTTTGGCCTGGAGACATTTTCCAGACAATAGGGGAGCGTTGATTTAAGCATAGCATGGCATCCTGACAGAGCTAGGAAATGAGATAGTGTAGTTTGAGGAAGCTCAGGTTGCTTGATTTTGCAAGACAGAGTCCCTAAATGGAAGAAGTTGCCTACATATAGTGCTCCAGAAGTCTGTATGATGGTCTCCTCAAGTCTTTTTCTGACTAATTGAGCTGTATACTTAAGGATAAAACATCACTAGATGACCACAGGGATTTGTAAGCTGAAAAATTGTCAGAGCTCACGTACATCTAGAGACATTCAGATTCTGATCAGAGCAGAGAGCTCATGACAAATACCACAGCAACCCAAGAAATATTGTGCCTTGGGAGTAGAGCTAACAGATGTAAAGGCTAGTCTATACGTGTCCTTGGAAGGGTTATCAACAAGTCTCAGGAAGATCAAGTTGATCTACAAATAACTTAGAACTACCAAAACAAAATTCAACATGCTCTACAGGAATACAATACAATGTAGAAATTCAATAACAATGTTTGTAACATTGCATTTGATAAAAATTTACTAGACGAGTGGAAAACCAAAAATACATGACTTCTTATCCGGAAATGAAATTACATAGGCCAAATAACTAAACCAAAAATAAACTTTATAGAATTATAAACAAGGATTTTATGGTCATTTCCAAGGCTTTTAGAATGCAGTTTCTCATTTACTGTGGACATGACCATAAAAACATTTCCCACTAGGTTTTCTCTCTGCTGACGTAGCTAGCAATCAGCATTCTTGGAACATTTTATTAAACTGTTCCTTGTTTTACTTCCATTGCCTAGATGAGCACTGTCCAATAGAAATACCATGCTAACCACATGTGATTTTCTAATAGCTGTTTCATTGGTAATCAGTGAAATTCTACAACAGTCCATATCAAATTCTCTCTGACCACAGTGCATGCCTAGATCTCTG
>NW_007807216.1:0-1042 GCF_000696425.1 Galeopterus variegatus | reverse complement strand
GGGTTGCGATCCGTTGCCGGACACGAAAAAAGACAAAAAGGAAAAAAAAAAAAAAAAGAGTTTTTTACATAAAAGACTCTTGAATTTTGTGAAATGTTTTTTGTGCATATTTAGAGATGATCATGTGATATTTACCCTTCATTCTGTTGATGTGGTTTATCACATTGATTTGCATATGTTAAACCATCCTTGCATCCCAAGGATAAATCCCACTTGGTCATGATGCATAAGCCATGGTGTTTAATGTGCTGTTGAATTTGATTTGCTCATATTTTGTTGAGGATTTTGCACCTATATTTCATCAGGAATATTGCCTTCGAGTTTTCTTTTCTTGTAATGTCTTTGGTATCAGGGTAATGCTGGCCTCATAAAATAAGTTTGAAAGTGTTTTTTTTTTTTTTTTGTCTTAAGAGTTTCAGAAGGATTGGCATTAATCATTAAATGTTAGGTGGAATTCACCAGTGAAGCCTTCTCATCCTGGGCTTTTCTTTGTTGGGAAGTATTTGATTACTGACTCAATCTCCTTACTAGTTATAGGTCTGTTTAGATTTTCTATTATTTCTTCATGATTCAGTCTTGGTAGAACATATGTTTTCAGGAATTTATCCCTTTCTTCTAGGTTATCCAATTTGCTGGCAAATACTTGTTCACAGTAGTCTTTTATGATTCTTTATATTTCGGTGGCTTTAGTTGTAGTATCTCTTTTGAGTCTTGTCTTTTTTTCTCAGTCTAGCTAAAGGTTTGTCAGTTTTATCTTTAAAAAAAAAAACAATTCTTAGTTTCTTTTTTTATTGTTTTTCTTTTCTTTTATTTCTGCTCTAATTTTTATTATTTTCTCCATTCTAACTTTGGGTTTAAGTTGTTCTTTTTCTAGTTTACTGAGGTATGTATTAGTTCATTTTCTGTTGCTTACAACAGAATACCTGAAACTGGATAATTTATGAGAAAATGAAATTTATTTCTAGCAGTTTCAGAAGCTGGGAAGTCCAGTCCATCGGGCACATCTGGTGATGCCCTTCTTCTAAGTGAGAACTCTCTACAG
>NW_007807215.1:0-1042 GCF_000696425.1 Galeopterus variegatus | reverse complement strand
TAAAGATGCATATGTTAAAAAGTGAGGTTTATAAGGGAAAACCTATGTAAAGCATTTAGGAAAATTCTAGGCATTTAATACATGTGTTAGCTATTATTGCTGTTGTATGTAGATTAAAAAGGAACCAAAAAATCCATCTAGCATTGTAATAGAGCTAAGTATGAAATGACAGCATGCCATTGCCTAAATATGAAAATAAGTTATATTCTAAGATTCTGAAATATTGTTTTCCAGCAGAAATACTAGCATTAATAATTTACTAGTAATAAAAATATGATCTTTATATCACAAAGTATTAAATATATCATTTGAGAAGGGGGAGTAGTTTTGTTTTTTAAAATTGACTAAGAATTGATTAATTCTTTTTACATCTATTTTCTCTTCCATTAATTTTCATAATCTCATTTTCTTTTAAATTCCTTTAAATGTACTTTTATGCCATATATATTTTTTTTTCAACATCTAGTTTACTATATCTAGTTTCCTTCCTCTGGTTAGCTTTCTCTCCTAGTGTGTTGTCCTATTTTCCTTTCTCTTTCATCTACTTCTCTGTCCTGACAGTGTCAGTTTCTCTTATTTTTCTCCTTAATCAAAATCAAAATTTACTTGTTTTGTGTCTAATTTCTTTTTCATCAACAATTGTTTGTAGATTTATTTATTTAATATAAAGATTTCTTGATGTCAGGGGTCATGTTTGTATATCTTTATAATCTCTACGTCATCTGACAGTATGCTTTGTAAATATTAAGCATGAAAGAAAGAAAGGAAATTGATGATACAATAAGTCCCTATAGTGTTTCAGTGATTTCCCCGAGATTATTTTAAAATATGATTCTAATTTAAGTATCCCTAGAGTTAATATTCTTGCTAGATTTCTGCTACTAAAATGTTTAAGAAATAAATCAAAATTGTTTATATTTTAAGTCAGGTATAATGTAATATTCTTAAACTTGCACCACATAATAGGTTGTTTTCTCTTTCCATAAGGATAATTGATTAATCTTTACTGCTCTTTTTTTAGGACAACTATCTTTGAATAAAA
>NW_007807214.1:0-1042 GCF_000696425.1 Galeopterus variegatus | reverse complement strand
AACAACAACAACAACAACAAAAAACAGGAAAAAATATATGAAGCAATGGTTTTAAGGTGTGGGACAATAGGCCTTAAAGAACCATGACCCTTGAGTGAAGGAAGCAAATGAGATGAGCCCTCCAGGGCCCTGTTTCACAGGCTGGAGGGGTTGCCAGGCTCAACGCTGAGAGGGAGAACCCGACACTGACTGATGGCCTGGGTTGAAGAGACAAAGTTTAGAGTTCAGGGAGGCCAAAGGCTAGCTAGAATGTAAAGGGCAGATTGCTGGCGAGGAGACAGCTGCATAAAGAGAGAGCTCCAAATCTGCAGAGGGTTCCCTCCAGTCTTTAGCTGAGTCCTAATCAGTTTATGCATGTGAGAAAATTGCTCAGGCCAGAAAAAGTACCTTCAGAAACAAGCAGGAGGAACAGTCCCCAGAGCTTACATCATTTCTTAGTAGTCAGAATGGAAAGATCTCCTGACACATGGAGTACGAAGAAGAGTCTTCAGATGAGTGGGCCAAATGAACCTAGACTAAAGTCTATTCTGGACCCACCTAGGAAGCATTAAGAGCAAGCCTCAAATGAATCAAACCATTTCCAAGTTACTTAACTGAGTTCCAGAACAAAGTCAAAAATGTTATATTACAACAAACAATAACAGAACCCAAAAAGTAAAATTCACAACGTCTGTTATCTAACCAAAAATGGCTAAGAAGCAGGAAAAGGTGGCTCATAGCAAGGAGAAAGTGCAACCAATAAGACAGACTCAGAAATGACACAAATGACAAAATTAGTAGACAAGGACATTAAAACAGCTACTATAAATGTAGCCCATAGCTAGAGAAGGGAGACAAAAACACGAGCAAGATGAGGAGAGAAATGGAAGACAAAAAGACCCAGATCAAACTTTAAGTGATGAAAAAATACAGCTAATGGGGTTAACAGCAAATAATACATCATAATTAAATAGAGTTTATCCCAGGAACGCAAGGTTTATTTAACACTGAAAAATCAATTTTAATTTGCCATACTGAAATGTTAGGAAAGAAAAACCACAGG
>NW_007807213.1:0-1042 GCF_000696425.1 Galeopterus variegatus | reverse complement strand
ACAGGAGGCTCCACCTGGTTGTTCTAAGTAACATGGGACAGACAGCAGAACTGTGCCCCCGCGTGTCCTGCGGGGCCCTGCCCACAGGACAGCCTGTGGACTGCGGGCTCCTGGCCTCAGGACGAGGCATGCACGGGCACCGGGGCAGCATGGAGGCAGAGCCAGATGCTGCGGTTTGCTCTGCTTGGCTCGGACATGAGAGCGTGCACACTGCACACTGCCCGACCCCGCCTGTCACTGTCCCAGACCAACTATGACCAGACTGTAACGACCTTCACCCACACTCTGAAACGAATGCCCCACGGGTCATGCCAGGAAGCACCCCCACTTGCTCCAGGCGGGGCACAGTCCTGTTTGGAACGCCTTGCTGGGCCAGTGTGTGGCCCATCGGGGGAAATCCATCATGCCCCTTGGCGGCCGAGCCTCGTATTTCTCATCTTCCTGGGCGTGTGCACACATGTGCACATGTGTGTGTATCCTGTGCCCACGGAGTCCCCGCACCTCTCCTTCACCGTTGTCTCACGTCTGCTCACAGAGGCACCACCTGCGTGGTTTCTTTCTGATGGATCGATGGTTTCCTTAGAGACTGTGTGTATGTGTGTGTGCACCTGTGTGTGTGCACATGCGTGTGTCACCTTGTGACTTCTGTCTACAGCTGCAGATGTTGCCTTGGTCTTCCCATACGGACATGGTGACATTCTTAATGCTGACTTGTGATCTTTCCTCTGGACACCCACTACCACTCTAGAGCTATTCTGAGAAGCATACACAGACACACACACAGACACACACAGACACACGGACTCACACACGCTGCCTCTTGGAGCAGTGGCGTACACCTCTGATGCTGGAGATTGCTGAGACCCTCCAATTGCTCCTCCCTGGACAGCACTGGTCCTTTTTCCCAATTTCTCAATGACAAACACTAATCTGTGTCCCCTTCTCTAAGACTGTCTTCCTGCTAGGGGGACAGGTGGAGCCCAGGGTTCCCACCTTGCAAAGGTTGCACTGGCATCCAATAGCCTGGCAGGGATTGAACCCT
>NW_007807212.1:0-1042 GCF_000696425.1 Galeopterus variegatus | reverse complement strand
AGGGTTCAGCTCCTCTCAGATCCTCACTGGCTGTTGGCTGAACATGACTCTCAGTTACTTGACATGTGCGCTTCTTCTGCATGGCAGCTTCCTTCTTCAAAGCATGGGGGCCAAGAAGACAATAGAGAGGATATACCAGCAAGAGAAAGTCACAGTTTTCCATGACCTAAACAGAGAAATGATATTCTATAACTTTTTCCACATTCTAGCAAGTGTCTAGGTCCAGCCCACACTCAGGGGAGGGAATTATACAGGGGCTTGCATATCAGGAAGCAGGGATTATAGGGAACCACATCAGAAGCTGCTTATCTCAGGCTGGGAATTTACATTTCTCCATTTTCACTGGGTTCTTATTAAAATCCATCATATGGGGCCCTAGAATATACAGAAGCAGGAGGTGGGAAAAGGACCTTGCACCTTTCTATTGCCCTCTGTTCCTTGTCACTTCTTACTATGTGATGGAGACAGAATTGGGCTCAGCTTACACAGAGCCCAAATATTAAGAGCAATGAGAAGCCCAGAAGGACAGCACCAAGACACTCCCTCAAGAAGGGAGAAACAAGGTGCAGCCCTGAGTTGGCATTTGCTTCAGCTTTTATTGTAAAGACAAGGAAATATAAGAGAAAAAAACAACTTAATCAATCATTTATCAAAGGATCAAAAAGTAATTGGCTATGGGGCAATCTCTGGAAAACATCTTGAGAAACAAAGGAAAGGGAGTAAAGCTGGATAAGAAATGACCTTAATGTTCTTATCTAATCTAGCAGAAACTATTTGCTATTTTCAGCAAGTGCTGTTTTCAGCACTTAGGTTCCACATAAGTGCATTTAGAACTTTTGCCCTTGGTGCACTACCTGTTCTTTGTCAAGCCTATGTGCTCCCACGTATCCATCCTTTTTGTTTAATCAGACTCTAAATCAACAGAGGTGTTTGAGGTAGGCTCAGGAAGTGAGTGATAAGGAGTCTTTTGAAGTAGGGTCTACATGGCTTCAGCATGGAGAGTTGTTTCGGAGAGGGTGTATAGCACCTTCAGCACTGCCAG
>NW_007807211.1:0-1042 GCF_000696425.1 Galeopterus variegatus | reverse complement strand
TGTGGGAATAATTGATGGTAATTCAGTTCAGCCTCTTCATAGAGGAATCCTGGCTCTGCAAGGCTTCAGAAGCTCCACCTTTCCTTGGCTCAGACTATTTTTGGAGAAGAGCTAGTACCATGGGTAGGGAGTGACAAAGTGACAATGAATGATGGGGAAGTTAATGAGGTGCTTGAAAGAAAAAGTGTCCTCTCTCTCTGGGCAAAGAAAAGTAAGAACCACCATTTGGATGGGCTGGGATAGAAAGGATGAGCTCATAGGACAGGAAATTTGCAACCAGATTGTCTTTTTGCCTGGAAAACAAGCCAGTGATTCAGCAGTTTTCCCAAGTCAGCAGAAAGAGAAGACTGAGAGCATCAGAGCTTATGACTCTGAAGAAGCAGGTTATCTTTTTTGGAGACTTGGCAGCAGTCAGGCTAGGAAGAGATAAGTTTAGCGTGGATAATTGAAATTCACGTATAATCCTAAATCCTTGTTGTAGATAGTGGTAACCACAGCTTCTCTTGTGTACTAAGTCTTTCATCAGAGCTGTTCAAAGGCAGCAGCAGTGATTGCTTTGATTTTATCTTGTTCCATTTCCTCTGCCCACCTTGAGGGGAGCTGCAAGTAAAGCAGGGGATGAGCTTAGAGACAAGCTGGCAAAGCAGGAGAGAGGAGCTAGTCGGGCAGGGCCCTGGGGGCTTGAGTTGGAGGAGCAGTTGGTGCTACACAGAGGGATGGGAGCTGCTCATACCCTTTTCATCCCGTCCCTGAAGGTACACAGGCTTCCTTCTCCCTGGTTATTTGGGTCAGATGAGTTTCCATACACAAAGGACTTTCAGACTTGGTGGTAAACCTTTTGAAGTTTGTAAAAGCACAGTATTCCATTGTATGCCTCGAATTCCTGAAGTGTCCCATTTTAACAGTATTGTAATGTGAATTGTGCTTGGAATGGACTGGGGACAATTGCTTTTTTAAAGCTTTTATGTGATCCTTTTAGAAGTAGAAAAATCATTTTTAAGTGATCTTTTTGTAAAATTCTGCATTTCCAATTATTTAGAGG
>NW_007807210.1:0-1042 GCF_000696425.1 Galeopterus variegatus | reverse complement strand
TTGGGGAGGCTGAGGCTGGAGGATCGCTTGGGCCCAGGAGTCTGGGCTGTGGTTCATTATGTCCATTGGTGTCTGCACTAAATTTGGCATCAATGTGGTGACCTCCTATGAGTAGGGGACCACCAGATTGCCCGAGTTGAAAACAGAGCAGGTTAAAACTCCTGTGCTCACCAGTAGTGGGATCAGCCTGGGCGACATAGCAAGACCCTGTCTCTCAAAAAAAAAAAAAAAAAAGAAATAACAGATAAGGCGGTGGCAGCAGCAAGCGACATGTACTTCCCTAGTTGATCCCACCTCATTCTGAAAGCTTTTCTGTCTCGAGTATATAGTTAGGGTTAAATTTCTTCTGTTCATCTTTTTAGGCTACGAGGCTCAGTGAACATCAAATTATTCAGGGAAGCTTCTGTTTTGATGCAAAGTGTTTCAGCTTTGTTCTCTTAGTTCCAGTTGGATCAATTAAATACCTTTTAATAATTTGAAGGCAAATTGGTTCCAGAGAACTAAGTGACTCTCCCACAGCTCACTTATTCACCAAAATAATTAAATTTGTTAGCAAATGTAAAGTATAAAATTGCAAATATTGAACAGTCTCAGCTGCCTTGGCCTAGTTCGTTCATTAATATTTATCATTCTTTCCTATGTGGCTGTAATAGTCACATCTTTTAAATTTATATTGTGAGCAAAGTTGACAAGGATTTTGCTTATGGTACATTTCTTAACACCAAGGTCCAGGTTTGATTTCTGTACCAGCCAGCTGCCAATCCCCCCAAAACCAATCCCCCAAACCACACACACACAAACCAAAAAAAAAAAAAAAAAGCCTCATTATTATCTTAAAAAGAAGTCATTGTCAAAATGTATAATTATCAACTGCACCACGATAATTTACACAAGTTCAGCCACTATAGTCTATGGAATTGTAGTGAAAGATTTACCTGACAATTGAAGCTACATATGTAGATGCAATAATAATTGTGAAAATTCTCTCTGAAATGCAACCACACAAATGTGTGGTATTGTTATATTTTGGAATGCATCATAA
>NW_007807209.1:0-1042 GCF_000696425.1 Galeopterus variegatus | reverse complement strand
CAGTATTTCACTATTGTTACAAAAAGTGACCTCTACATAGTAAAAGATACCTAATTTCACTTACTATTCTAAATGACTTCCTTGCCAGTTTAACTGTTTTTATTGCAGTATTTTAACAACTGTTTATTAAAAAATAATTAATTAACTGTCTACTATCTGGGTAGGATATGAGCAATACGGTTTTTAAATCCAACTGGTATCAATCTCCTAATTTGGCTGCATAAAAAGAAATCTCTTTACCTTCTACTACAGAAGGGGTCTACAAATTAAATTAAATGATATAACTGCATAAATGTTCAAATGGCCAAGTGGCTTTAGTTTCTGAGTGTAGTAATAAGCAGAAAGAAGGCAATTTTTGAAAAGCAGGGCAAAAAAAAAAATTTTTTTAACTTTTAAAAAATGGTTTTAAATTTTTTTTAAAAATTAAGTTTTGTAAGATACCACTTTACTCATTTTGCTAGCATGGCTCTCAGTGTTGTAGGACAGCATGTTTCACAAACCAGTCATCACGCTTTATGGGTATGCCACTGATTCAACAATTCTTTCAAAGAAGTCAGGAAACCAGGTTGGGTGGCTCCAAAGCTCACTCTCTTAAGGAGAATACAAACTTTCCTAACCCCCCCTTTCTCTTTTCGGTCCAGCTTTTCATCTATAATTTTGTCTTACTTACAATACAATAAAATTCCAGCCTTTATGACAAAAGAGATGGATTTTTTTGATTCAACAGCCAAAGCATTAGTGTTTTTGTTTTTGATTTGTTTTTCTGGAAAGCGTTTGTAGTCACAGGCTCAAAGGAGGAAGAAAGGGAAAGGGATTAACTGTTCACGGAAGGTCAAAAACAAAATTTACAAGTGAGACAAGAGGAGCAGCTGTATCTGCTGGCCCATCAAGTCTACCAGCTGGAGAATTTACCAACAGTATGAAAACCACATCTACCAGATGTCAAGTGATACAACTGGAGGCCAAATATCTTTGGACTCAATGCAGGACTCTCTACTCTCTTTACTACCCCTATTTCTTATTAAATAGTAAGGTGTCTTCC
>NW_007807208.1:0-1042 GCF_000696425.1 Galeopterus variegatus | reverse complement strand
GAATGGATTGATCCATTCACAGAGTAATGGGAGTGTTTCTGATGGCTTTAAAAAGAGAGCAAGTGAGGAGGTAGTTCTCTCTGTTTTGCTCAGCCATCCTGCCATGTGACACCCTGCGTCACTATAGAGTCACCACCAGAAAAAGGCCCTACTAGATGTGTACCCTGATCTTTGGACTTCCCATCTCTGAAGCTATAAATAATAAATACTGTCTCTTTACAAATTACCCAGTTTTTGGTATTTTCTTATAAGCAACAGAAATGGACTAGTACACCCCTCCCTCCCACATCACTCTCTGTGGACTTCCTCTGGCCATTTTCACCTGTCCTCTAATCACGTACATGCAGGGCTGATCCTACCACCAACTGGGGAACTACAGCGAGGGTCTAGATCTTCTTATGTATTTCCTTCTCTCTAGCCCCTCACAGAGGGTCAAAAGCATGTTAGACTTTCATTAAATGTACTCATTCACTGAACAAATATTTCCAAATCATCCGTTTTGTGTCAGTTAAGGCCCTGGAGATATAGCAGTGAAAAACGATGAGCAAGAATTCTGTGACCTCACAGAACTTACACTGTCTGAGGAGCCAGAGCATAAGAAAGAACATGTGCTATGTTACCCAGTACCCAGGAGAAGTACCCAGGAGAAAACAGATGCCCACCTGGAGGAGGGACCTGGGGAAATGGGTGTTGAAGAAATGAGCTGTTCCTTCTCCTGGGGGATTTCATAAAATTCCAGGACAAAGGAAGGAGGGATATACTTGAGAGCAATACATTTGAGAGAAAGCAAGAGATCTAGATACTGTACATTAATGTTTTAAAATTTTGATTTTGACCCTCCAGTGATAGGAATAAAGAAGAACCTGTGGTTTGGGAGCAATAAGGTCTGAGTAGATGTTTATCTATACAAAAGACACGATTCTGCAAACTAACTTCAATGTCCAGTTCTTGCAGCATCTACCTCAATAGTGGCATCTTGATCTCTGCATCTGTTCCCACCTCTGGGACTTTTTTTTCTGGCTGTGTTTCTTTCTCACACGAG
>NW_007807207.1:0-1042 GCF_000696425.1 Galeopterus variegatus | reverse complement strand
GGGTTAAGAAACGGGGTCACTTATTTGCTGTGAGTAAGTAATAATTTTCTTTGCCCTAGAAACCTGTGTGTGCATTCAGGATAATATTAATAAATATAGATATTAAAAATCTATCTTAGTCCTCCCTCCAATTTCTCAAGTGTTGGTTCATTCAGGCTGCTATAACAGAATACCATAGACTGGGTGGCTTATAAGCAATGTGAATTTATTTCTCACAGTTCTTGAGGCTGGGAAGTCCAAGATCAAGTTGCCAGTCGATTTGGTCCTGGTAAGGACTCTGTTTCTAGTTCATAGACAGCTGTATTCTCAATTTGTCTACACATGGGAGAAAGGGTCCACGCAGCTCTCAGGGATTGCTTTTGTAAGGGCACTGATTCCATTCACGAAGGCTCTGCCTTTATGATCTAATCACTTCCCAAATGTCTGACTTCCAAGTACATCAAATTGGGGATTGGGTTTCAACATATAAATGTTGGGGGACATAAACATTCAGTCTATAGCACAAAGATTTAATTTAACTTTTTAAAATATCTGTTTCTTCTTGTATTAATTCCTACATTTCAAATACAAATTTTGTAGTGTTTAAGTCCAAATTTAGTCTGGAAAATAGAAGCTAGTCTATATCTTTTAATGGTTTTGATACAAGAAATCAAAGGTTTATGTGATTGTCGGAAAGGCTTGGGAGAAAAATTCTAGAAACCAACCAGTGAAGATCTTAGCTTAAGTATGTAAACAAGTGGGCCTTGTATTCTCAGCCAAAGCTACTGTAAATCTCGAGAATCGCTGGACAGTTCCTATCTGATTACCTCAGTTATCAGCACCAAGATTACTCTCAAAAAGCTTATCTGGAGATACATTCATTAGCTTACCCCTTTCTGTTCGTGGACGCTGCTGAGGAAGCATGGTTAAAGTCTTCCCTCTGCCGTCATGTCTAAGTTAGAGTCTCCTAAAGAGCCTGAACAGCTGCGGAAGCTCTTCATCGGAGGGTTGAGCTTTGAAACAACTGCTGAGAGTCTCAGGAGCCATTTTGAGCAGAGGAGAA
>NW_007807206.1:0-1042 GCF_000696425.1 Galeopterus variegatus | reverse complement strand
TTTTTCCTGGAATCTTTTGTCCTCCGCCCTCCCCCAGCTCATCCAAGTCACTCTCCTAGGCCTCTGTCCCCCACTGCTGTCCTTCCCTGGGTGGCCGGGGACCTGTTGCTGGTCTCCAGCCTTTGCCCCCGCCGCCTGGCAGCGCCCCTCCCTGCGCCCATCTCCCTGGCTCTCGTCTCCAAGGTTACCGGCGACTTCGCCAGGCTCCGCTCCCTCTTCCCACCTCCCATTTCTTAGCTGTTCCTCCAGGGAGGGCTGGGGGGCGGCCTCGAGAGATGGAGCCCCCCTTCTTCCTGGTCTTTCCCTGTGCGTCTTTGTCTCGTTCTCTTCCTTCCCTCCCTGCTTTGTAGCCCTCTCTTCTGCTTCTCTGTCTCTTTGTCTCTTTATTTCTTTCTCCATTCCTCTTTGTTTCTGCATCTTTCTTTTTCTCTCTGTCTCTCCATGTCCGTCTCTTTCTCTCTGGGTCTCTTCTCCGGGTTGCTCTCTATCCTTTTTGTCATTGCTCTCTCCCTCTCTGAATTCTTGCTTCTTATTCAGAAACAATAAGAACTTACCCTGGCTCCAGTTCCCTGGAAGGGCTCCCACCAGCATCCCTACTCCTTAGGTTTTGGTGCAAAAGGGCTTTGCAGGAGTCTGAAGCCCAAAGCAGGGCTGAGTTCTATTCATTTCTGGTCACAAAATTCTTAGGGAAGGGAGAGGTGGGACCCAGCACTAGCAGGTGCACCCCGTTTTCCAACTACGTACCAGGCCTAGGGATAGATTAGCACCCCACCTACCCCTCCCTGTGGTGGGGTGAGCCTGGCATAGGCAGAGAGACCTGGTCTCCTGTGTGCAGGACAAATGTTCTTGCTGTTTGAGGTTTTCTGCAGGCTGCCTGGTCTACAGGTGGCCCTGTTTCTGCCACACCAGACAATGCATGTGATGAGCCTAGCCCAAGGCCTGGTATACAGCAGGAGCTCGGTAAGTGCGTTTCTCTTTTCTGACTGGGGTTGGAGGGAAGTGCACAGGGCCCTGGCCTCCTTGTCAGATAGACATTATGTAA
>NW_007807205.1:0-1042 GCF_000696425.1 Galeopterus variegatus | reverse complement strand
CTAAGTGAGGGACTTTTTGCTGAAGACTGGGTTTCATGAGTGGTGATATTATTCAACCCCTGACCAACCATTGTTCAATATGAAAACCAACTCTTAGAAGGAGTTATACTGGATGGTCTCAAGCAGAAAGAATTTTTGCTGTTTTCAGTCTAGGAACATTCTCTCCACCCACCTGATTTGGCTTTCTCCAGAAACCTGGACTACTCTTTGCTATCTGATGATCAATCCTTTTCCCCTAAGAGTCAGTCCTACATCCTAACAGAAGAAAGCACAAACTGGATTGCCCTGCCTTTGACTATACAAAAATCAGGTTAGATGAGCATGTCCAGCAAAGCCCAGCTTTTCAAGAGACAGGGAGGCAGCCCCTGTCTCCAGCTCAAATGAGAGACTTCCCAACCTTCTCAAAAGACTTCTCCCTGAAAATCTATGGGTCTATTTCCCTTGCAAATCTGCAGGGAATGCTGGCAAGGCATCTAAACGGGGGAAAGGGAATCAAATGAGAAATGGCACAGGATGAAAGGGAAACACACACACACCCCATATGTTATATGGAGCTAGAGGTCTTTCCTAGAGCACCGGCCTAGGAGCAAAGTGCTTGAAAAAAAAAAAAGAGTAGGTGGTGCTAACCCTCACAGTGTCCCAGAAGAGTTGGAGGATGTGGCTCATCCTTAAACTCCATGTTAAATTGCCAAGCCTTTTCCTCATGTCCTGGGTCTCAGGACAGCTATGGTCTCCAAGAAGCAACCAGAATCTTTTTAGGCCCCTAGGAGAAATGATAAAGGACACTGTGGGATCTTGGAGAAGGCCTCTGATCACCAGAGCTGAGATTTTTATTCCAGAAGAAAGAAAGAGATACAGATTGTTACCCCCCACCCCCAATAATCATCACCAGCAGTAATCAGCTGGCACTTACAGATCCATCTGTACCAGGCAGTGGCATCAGTGCCTTACACACATTATCTCATTAAATCTTCTCAAACTCCCTAAAAGGTAAGTTCTATGGCTATGTTCACTTTAGAAAGAATTATTGAGGTCTAGGGCT
>NW_007807204.1:0-1042 GCF_000696425.1 Galeopterus variegatus | reverse complement strand
CCACTGTGCAGGTAGCCCACCACGTAGTTGACTTCATTGACACAAGTAGAATTACTGGAGGTGTCTGGAAAAAGAGGAAGAAGTCTTTCTCCAAAGTCGACTCCAGAGTAATAGAACAAGCAGCTGCTCTACCAGATGGCCAGACACTAGAAATATGAAAAAAATCAGAAAATATGACACTGCCGGAGGAATTCAGTAACTCTCAAGTACCAGAACCTATAGAATAGGAAACCCTTGAAATGACTGAAAAGGAATTCGAAGTAACTATCTTAAGGAATCTCAATGAGATAAGAGAAGACCTGTAAGACAACACAATGAAATGACAAAAAATATCTAGGATATGAACGATGAAATTTACAAAGAGATTAATACCTTAAAAAAGAATGTAGCAAAAATCCTGGAGGTGAAAGACACATTCAATGAAATAAAAGCAACTGAGAGCTTAAGCAGCATATTAGAACAGGCAGAAGAAGGAATTTCCAAACTCAAAGATGGTTTTTATGAAATAACCCAGACAGACATAAAACAGGAAAAACGAATTTTAAAAATGAAGAATGTCTAAGAGAGCTAGCAGACAACTGTAAACACACAGACATCTGAATTATGGGCGTTCCTGAATGGGAGGACAAAGGTGAAGGCATTAAAAATCTATTCAATGAAATAATAAAGGAAAAGATCCCAGGTAGAGGGAGAGACACAGACCCCAGATCCAGTAAGCTCAAAGATCCCCAGATTCAATCCAAAAAGATCCTCTCTGAGACATACTATAGGCAAACTGGCAAAGTTCAAAGATGAAGATAGAATCCTAAAAGCAAGAAGAAAAGCATAAAATCACAGAGAGTCCGCGTCAGACTAACAGCAGACTTCTCAATTGAAATTCTACAGGTGATAAGAAAATGGGAAGACATATTGAAAATACTAAAAGGGCAGCGGTGACACAGAGACGGAGAGGAAGGTGCGGGACCGGCCCAGCTCTGGGACCTTTGTGAGTGACCCCCAGCCCAGCCCCGCTTGGGGGCAAAGGCCCGCCCGGCCCCCGCTT
>NW_007807203.1:0-1042 GCF_000696425.1 Galeopterus variegatus | reverse complement strand
AGGGGTTCTAGGCCTGTGTTCTACCCTCTTTATGACAAAATGCCACAGAAAGACAAAGAGACAAAGAGATAAAGAAAAATAAAGACTATTTCTGGAAGGAAGAAGATCAGGCAATGTGAATATTTATACCAAATGTACACCAGAGTTGCTATACCACAGACTATTCATACAAATCCTTTTCACAAAATTTATTAATCAAAATTTTGGAAAAAGAGACAATTATTTTTTTTCCTCTGCTCAACCAGATTCCATAGAAAGAGAGAGACCAGCAGCCTGACAGGTAAGACAGGCTTCCATTTTGCTAGCTTTCAAGCTCCTAGGCTTTGGCTTCCAGAAGAGCAAGGCAGCTTCAGTATCCTGGTCATGGCACCATAACTGTAGGGGCCAAGGGAAGATACCCCTCTCAACCCTTGAAGGTTCTCTGAAAAATCACCTGATAAACACAGCATAGTTTTACATGATTTGGGGCCTTCAGAATGAAGACCCAAAGGTATATGGAAAATTTTCCATATTTATAATTAGGCTCTATGAAGTAGGCACAGCCATGTAGAAATGTGATTGGACAAATGTACTCTAATGCTAACAGACTCAATTGAGAAACCCAGCAAGGCCAGTCTGTTCAGATTCTTCTTGGCCTGTCTGTGTAGCATTCATTCCTCCAGGATATGTGGCAGGACCCT
Organism: Galeopterus variegatus; assembly: GCF_000696425.1. Lineage (NCBI taxonomy): Eukaryota > Metazoa > Chordata > Mammalia > Dermoptera > Cynocephalidae > Galeopterus > Galeopterus variegatus. Next base: position 362 of record NW_007807203.1, on the reverse strand, counting down.
TTCTGGAATGCAGGTCTTATGACCTACAACCAGATAAGGTAGGTCAGAGAATTTCTTTATGTCCCACTCCAAGAAAGAAAGATGGGGGAAAAGATTAGAGTATATTTATGACTGACTTTGGGGAAGAAGGATTCTACTTTCTATGCCTTGCCTCAAGGGAGAATGAAGCTGAGACACAGGAGGGAAGGAAAAAGTCAGAGGAAAATTTTGCTTTTGAGCCCTTCGCCTTGGGGTATGACTTTCAGGACCCCAAAACAATGTTGCAAAGAAATACCAACCTCTTTCACTTCAGTTCATCCAATTTAAAGTCCTTTCCAGTTACCTAAAATACACTCAAGGGAAGATTCTTTTGGGACTCTGAG
>NW_007807202.1:0-1042 GCF_000696425.1 Galeopterus variegatus | reverse complement strand
TGAGGGTTGCGATCCATTGCCGGTCACGAAAAAAGACAAAAAGGAAAAAAAAAAATTTAAATCATTTTAATGTTAATAAAATTTTATCTTAAGAAATAGGGTGTTTGTGGATTTTCTGGTTGTTCTTTTCTGTTAAGATCTTTGCTGGTGAAGAAATAGAATTTTATCACTTTAAAGAATTAATTGTTTTTTTTATTAACAAGTAGTAAACAATCAATTGACACCTGATACCTAGTTTCATTTTTAATTCCCAAATAAGAAACTGGTAAACAAATCACTGTGTGGGTTTCTCTGAAGACAGCTAGAACTTGCACAGCACAGCCTAGACAGAAGAAATACCAATGGCTTTGAAGTTCGGCAGGTCTGCATTTGACTCTTGGCTCTGTGATTAGCTGGGTGACCTTGGGCAAATTACTCTCCAAAGCCTCAGTTACCTCATCTACAAAATAGAGATGGCATCTACCTCACAGTGTTGCTGTGGACTCATTAAGTTAAATAAGATAAGGTATGAAAGGTGCCTATTGAGACAGACACATAGTGGAAACTCAGTAGCAGCTCATTTCCCCATGGTGTGTAAGTGTATCCAGCTCCAATTCACAAGTGTTCTCACTGCGTCAACAAACTCCATGAGTGCCTACTTTTACTAGGCTGGGGCTACAACAGTGGATTCAAAATAGTGCTTGTCCTCAAGAACCTCTACAGTCAAGAATTCTATTTGGCTCAGGAAGATCAGCTGAGCAAGTGAAAAAATATGGAATGTTTTGTTTGTTAAGTACACAGCACAGAAGAAGCAACTTGCTACTTATCAATAGAATGGGAAGGAACACCCTGGTATGTGGAACAAGCACAAATTATGGAACTAAATAAGTCTACAAATAAACAAACAGTTAAACAAATAATATAACTCCTAAAAGCAGTACGTTCATAGCAAACCATGAAGTTAGCAGAGCAGAGGTAAAATGAGACAGACACACTGGACTGGGGATAACTTCATTTGCTAAAACTTCAAGTAATTGACTACTCTCTCAGTATGTTCCAGCTT
>NW_007807201.1:0-1042 GCF_000696425.1 Galeopterus variegatus | reverse complement strand
TTTGTAAAAATGTCTTTTCAAGTCATTCTTTTCAATAATTACATAATGTTTTACATTTACCCTTGTTTTACATGTATTTTAAAATGATAAGGATTCCGTGGTAAATAAACAGTTTAAATTTAACATTATCACAGAAGCATTTGTGAAATGGTAGAAAAAAGCCCTGATAATAGAGTCAGAAGAAATGTTTTTAAAACAACTTGGTTACATACTGAGCTATGAAAACTCATTAAATCTCTATTTATTCATTACATTAAATGGGAATAACACCTCCAACTTCATAAAATTGTTGTGAGGATTAAATGAGATGGCAAATATAAAACCAGTGGGTATGCCACAAAATATCAATTAAAGTAAGTCCCAGCAAACCTTCATTATACAAGTTTTTATTCTCCAAGTCCCCAAAGGACTTAAATTGTACAAGGAAACAAGAGACATCACAGTGGCAAAAGGTACGCTAGTGAACTAACTGTTTCTAATATGATCCCCAAGAAAACCCTTTGCTTTCCTGCACCCACACTCATGTCATAACAATATCTTCCTTTGCACTTCAGCTTTCTTTAGTTTACTCAGATTTACTGTACAGTATCATAAACACCTGGTAGTATGTTACAAAAACACAAATAGGTTGCTACACATAATTGCAAGTCCTACAGAAGATGCAGGATTTAATTAAGTCAATGAAATTGCAACAAAGTCAAGTGGGAAAAAAAAAGATAGCTAGGTCCTTAAAAGACGAGTGATCAGAATATTTTTAAAAATGAGAGCACCTGTGAAAATTCATGAAGACTCAATTCTTCTTGTAAATTTGTACCTTTATGATTGTGCTGCAAAAACAGACAAGACAGAAAGATGTGGCATCAAGTCATCATACAAATTTCTTAGGAAAATTACTTCGACCCCTGCTATCACAAAACAACACTTGATTCTTTCTTCATTCACTGTAAGAATTAGTGAATAGTTATGATCTGAACTTGTGAAGTGAATGATAAAATAAGCTCATTTTCATAATTTACAGTTTCATTTTTTCAAAATAAAGAAT
>NW_007807200.1:0-1042 GCF_000696425.1 Galeopterus variegatus | reverse complement strand
TAGAGAGCAGTAACATTTTGAAAGAAATCTTTTGTTCTGAGCTGTAGGTCTCAACAGTGGGCTTAAAATATTCAGTAAACCGCACTGTAAACAGATGTGTTGTCATCCAGGCTTTGTCTTTCCGTGCACAGAGCACAGGCACAGTAGATTTAACATAATTCTTAAGGGCCCTGGGATTTGGGGAATGGTAAATAAATGTTGGCTTCAACCTGAAGTCATCAGCCCCCCCAGTCCCTCACAAGAGAGTCAGCCTGTCCTTTGCAGCTCTGAAGCCAGGCATCGGCTTCTCCTCTCCAGCTACAAAAGTCCTAGAGGGCACCTCTCCCCACAGAAGCCCGTTTTCATCTACACTGAACATCTGGAGTTAGTGTGGCACCTTCATCGTGGTCTCGGCTAGACCTGCTGCAGCTTCTGCGCCAGCACCTGCTGCCTCACCCAGCACTTCTGTGTTGTGGAGACGCTTCTTTCCTCAAACCTCATGAACCGGCCTCTGCTGGCCTCAGACTTTTCTTCTGCAACCTCCTCGCCTCGCTCGGCCTTCACAGGACTGAAGCGAGTCAGGGCCTTGCTCTGGATTAGGCTTTGGCTTAAGAGAAAGCTGTGGCCGGTTTGATCTTCTGTCCAGACCCCTGCAGCTTTCTCCACGCCAGCAGGAAGGCCGGTTTGCTTTGCTGTCACTCGTGTGTTCACTGGAGAAGCACTTTTAATTTCCTTCAAGAGCTTTTCCTCTGCTTTCACAACGTGGCTGTTTGGCCCAAGAGGCCTCGCTTTCTGCCTGGCTTAGTTTTCAATATTGTGTGTCTCGGGAAGAGGGAGTCTGAGGACAGGGAGAGACGGGGAACGGCTGGCGGTGGAGCCGTCAGAGCCCGCACCACGTTTATGGACTAAGTTCACCGTCTGTGTGCGGCAGTTTGTGCTGCCCCAAGACGATTACGACAGTCACACCAAAGGCCACTGATCACTGACCATGTAACATACAGTCATAATGGAAACGTTTGAAACATCGTCAGAATTTCCAAAATGTGACACAGGGACCTGAGGT
>NW_007807199.1:0-1042 GCF_000696425.1 Galeopterus variegatus | reverse complement strand
CTAGGATTGATTCTTCTTCTTAGGAGACTAATGTTTTTCTGACCACTCAGTAAACTAGTAAATTGCTCACTAACATTAACTTCCCCCACCATTGTTTTTCTGATATCAAAGTAAAAGATAATCATGTCCTTGTTGACATATAATCCGATGCCTCACTTTACAGCACTTATCATAGGGCACCATAATGGTGTTTGTATATGCGTATGTATACATAAAAAAAAATACACGCACATATATATAAAACGTGTAGAGAGAATGTAAAGAATTATATATATATATATATATACATATATATATATGTATGCATATACATCACAAAAGCATACATATGGCTTCGAAATTGTGCAATTTGAGTCCTTCAAAGGCAAAGATTTTTTTCATTCACATTTGTATCAATGATCTCTAGTGGTCTCAATGAATGTTTGTTTTTATGAGGTAGTATGCTAACTTCAAACTTACAAAATTTGTGATTCCTCATTCATTACATTAATTACCTTCCAAATATTCACTGAGTGCATAATACGTGCGAGGAACTAAACTGGGTACAGGGATTTAAGTGGGCCAAATGCATATCCTCTCTTTTCCTTTGCAAAGCTTGCAGGCCTGTGGGGGACTGATGTAAATTTTTTAAAAATCATATTTGTGTGTACATGTTGATAGAGAGACATATTAAATATAATTTAATATCATATGCCTCTATCGCACAAAGGAGTGCATATGAGTATATACATCTATATTTTTTTCCAACTCTTCATTCTGCACTTACTGTGAATCTACCTTTCTGGCCTTTTTAGATTATTAGCTCCCTCTTAAACTCCACTAATTTTCGATCCTTCATAGATGCATGAAATCTTAGAACCCCCATCTATTTTTCCCTTTTTAAAAACATTAAAGAAACTTCAAAATTTGTTAGACCATAGATTACAGTCTTATGCATTTCTTAAGCATTTTATCATTGATTACTATACAGAAATATCACTCTATCACTGTCATTTTGAAGCATTCTTTGTGGTAACTGACCCATGTGTTTTCTCCTTGTCCT
>NW_007807198.1:0-1042 GCF_000696425.1 Galeopterus variegatus | reverse complement strand
AAATGTTATAATAACTATACATTTACTATTATCTGCATTGCATAGACTCTGTTCACATCCTACCGTATCTGTGATTCTATATCTGACTCCTTAAATCCTCAGTAAACTCACTTTTGATTAAAACTCTTTAGCACTTATAATCTATAGTTCGACAATTAGCAATTAATGACATACATTGCTGTACAGCTTTAAGTACATTAGTCTTCTCCTTACAAGCATCTTGAGGGCAGGAGCCATTTCTTATTCTTACATATGGACTACAGTGAGTACATTATAGGCATACAATGAAAATTTGGTGACTGACAAAGAACTGTACCATAATATGTTAATCAAATTTTCCCAGCTAGTTTGTCCCCTAACCAGAATAGAAATACTCATGTTTCCCAACTCTTTTGCTAGGTGACCTGATGCATTGAACTTAACAAATAGAAATCTCTTTCTTGTACTTGGGACATCCTCTTCCACCTTCTTCAGGATATCCCAGGTTGCTACAACATTCTGGTTTTTAACATGCATCACTCACATGTAACAATACAAATTAGATTTTCAGAAATGAGAAGCAATCACTTTAAACAAAGCCATTAGTTTATAAGACAAAGAAGCAAAATCATAAATAATTGCATGTTACAACAAACAGTTAAGGGTACAGAAAGGACTACTGTTTATTGTCAGGTATTTCTGATACCATGGACAAATGCAGATATCATTGTCAACAGTGTCATTTTTGAAAACTAAGAAATTGCATAGAAATAGATTTTATTGAAATAGTGACGTAAGGAAAATGTGATTTATTATTTCCTATGTGACTTCTAAGCTTACCTCTTTCTCGACACTTTGCAGGTCAAGTGAAATGTTGACGGAGTTTTCCCTGATTTCCCCCTCCCATGCTTAGTCAGGTGGTCTTCCCTTATGCTTCTACAATATCACTCACAACATTTACCGTTCCTGCGTATACCTGTTTCCCTTCCCTAGACTGTGAACTGCTTGAGAGCAGGATCAGCCTCTCATTTCTCCCAAGTCAGTGTCTAGTATGCATCTCAAT
>NW_007807197.1:0-1042 GCF_000696425.1 Galeopterus variegatus | reverse complement strand
TAGGTTGTTTATTTGAAGTCTCTATTCTTTTGATGTATGCACTCATTGCAATAAACTTCCCTATTAGTACTGCTTTTGCAATATCCCATAGATTTTGATATGATGCACCTTTATTTTCATTAGTTTCAAGAAATTTTCTTATTTCTTATTTAATTTCTTCTTGGACACATAGGTCATTGAGGAGCATGTTGTTTAATTTCAAAGTATAAGAAAGTATATGTATAATTTACAGAGTTGTGTTTGTAATTGATTTCTAGTTTAACATCCAGTGTTTTGTTTTTGTTTTTGTAGCTGGCCAGTATGCAGATCCAAACCCATGGCCTTGGTGTTATAAGGCTGTGCTCTAACTAACTGAGCTAAACAGCCAACCCCTAATTACACCCAGGTTTTTTTTTTTTTTATTTCTAGTTTTAATCCACCATGGTCTGAAAAGATATCTGAAATGATTACAATTTAAAAAAATTTGTTGTGATTTGATTTGTGACCTAACATGTGGTCTATCCTGGAGAATGTTCCATTTGCTGATGAGAAGAATGCGTATTCTGTAGTTGCTGGATGAAATGTTCTGTAGATATCTGCCAGGTCAATTGTTCTAAGATGTAGTTTAAATCCTATGTTTCTTTGTTGATTCATTGCCTAGATGATCTCTCCAGTGTTGAAAGAAGTGTGTTCAGTTCCCCAGCTATTATCATATTTGGGTCTATCTCTTTCTTATGGTATAATAGTGTTTGCTTTATATATCTGTGTGGTCCAGTGTTGGGTGCATATATATTTATGATTGTTATGTCTTCTTGCTGAATAGATCCCTTGTCTCTTTTAATGGTTTTTTGTTTAAAGTCTATTTTATCTGATATAAAAATAGCTATTCCTGCTCCTTGCTGGTTTCCATTTGCATGGTATATCTTTTTCCATCCCTTCACTATTAGTCTCTGTATGTCTTTGCAGGTGAGGTGAGTCTCTTAAAGACAGCATATAGTTGGCCCTAGCTTTTTAATCCAATATGTCAGTCTGAGATGTTTGAGTGGGGAACTTTATCAATTAA
>NW_007807196.1:0-1042 GCF_000696425.1 Galeopterus variegatus | reverse complement strand
AAACGTTTTCTGTTGAAACTAAAGAAATTAAAATAAAATAAAACATTTGAAATAATATAAACGATCTGTTAACACAGATCATTTCATTTCTTTTTAGAGAGCATGCAAAATTAAAAAGAATTACCTTTAACCAAATCATCAGCATTTTCGCTATTCAGAGTCTACTCCATGTATGTGTATGTGTGTGTGTTTCTGTCGGAGGTGAGGAATGGGTGAGTATAGTATTTAAAGGCAATACCAATATATTATGATAAAATAAAAAACACTACATATTCTCTTTGAAATAAGAATGGAGAGAGTGTTGAGGAATAGAAAAATAAGCTAGGGGAAAAAATACAGTCTTTAACAAGGTCTTGCATTTAGTTTCTCACTTTCATTTCCCTTATTTTCTTTGTCTAAGTCCTTTCTCTCATTCCAAAATCCCCATATATCACTATATAAAATTATACTAGTTGGTTTTGATACACATTCTTATCCTTTGAATGTAGAAAACATTGGAAAATTTAGGATCGTGATTTAACTAACTCTAATTACTCATGTCTGAAAAAAAATTGACAATTGCTTATCTTTTGTAACTCTTTTACCTTAATAAAGGAAGTGAAATCTCAGAGAGATTGATTACTGTCTTATGACCTTTATGATAAAGGTTTATTATCTTCTCACATTACTTTTCTTCTCCAGTACATTTCACTAAGGACCTACGTATGGAAAATAGAAGTCAGTAAGTAGCAAAGATCTACCAATTATAGCTTGATTATATGTTGAGTGTGCCAAGATTTGATCAATGAAGCATAGGAAAAGAAAGATTTTAATTTACTTTAATACATGATCAAAGAGTATAAGCAACCCATAACTTTTCGTATCTGTACCCTTATTCTGCAGTTCTAAGATAAATAGGAGTCAGTTTTTACCAACATCCGTTTTAGTAAATTATTCTACTATTGAAGATTGTTTTCAAATCAACAAATTTCACCACTTTAATTTTTTTTCTAGGCACCACTGAGATAGGATTGAGATTAAATAACATCTTTCCCTCAATAAT
>NW_007807195.1:0-1042 GCF_000696425.1 Galeopterus variegatus | reverse complement strand
AACCTAAGTATCTATCGATGGATGATTGGATAAGGAAAATGTCATACATATACACCATGGAACACTATTATGCTATACAAAAGAGTGAAATTCTCCCATTTTTTGCAACAACAGGGATGAGCTTGGAGAAACTTGTGTTGAGTGAAATAAACAAAGCACACAGAGATAAATACCTCATGTACTCTCTCATAAGAGGGAACTAAGAGAGAAAGGAGGAAGAAAAGAAAGACCACAGTGGTGTGTTGGACTTGCAGAGGGAGAGAGCACGCCTAGGGATACAAAGGGGAGTCGTGGAAAGGGGAATGGGGAGGGAGGTTGGGGATAATTGGGAGGAGGAAACAGGGTACAATCACAATGTTTTGTAATGGGAATGCTACCAGTATGGATCTGGCCATCATATCTCGGGCACGAGTGGTGACAATCAGCTTTGCATCTCATGAATATTCATAACCAATTTTTTAAAAAGTAAAATTAAATTAATAAAAAAAATTTGTACAGCACTATTTACAATAGCTAAGAGTTGGATCCAGCCCAAATGTCCCTCATCAGATGAGTGGATATGGAAAATGTGGTATATCTACACAATGGAATACTACTCTGCTATAAAAAGGAATGAAATACTGCCATTTGCAACAACATGGATGGACCTATAGAGAATTATATTAAGTGAAACAAGTCAGGCACAGAAAGAGAAATATCACATGTTCTCACTTATTTGTGGGAGCTAAAAATAAATAAATAAATACATGAATAACTGGGGGGGAGGGAAGAAGGCACAACAATTACAATTCCTTGAAGTTGATACAACAAGTGAACGGATATAAGGTTGTTGGGAGGGAGCGGGGAGAGCAAGAAGGGAGGGAGGTTTTGGTAATGGGCCACAATAATCAACCACATTGTTTATTGACAAAATAAAATAAAATTTTTTTAAAAAAGAAAAACGTTTGCAGAAAAATAACATAAAAGTAAAAATAAGAAAAATATGAAGGGAAGAAAAGTCTTTCCAATTTTTTAGTACCTTATACAAATGTTGGATAAGATT
>NW_007807194.1:0-1042 GCF_000696425.1 Galeopterus variegatus | reverse complement strand
AAAAAAAAAAAAGATCTAAAGAGAGATCTAAAGATAATTTTAATTTTTTATGATATACTATTTTGAAGTATACTATCTATTAGTACCTTTCAAATAATTAAAGGCTGCTTGCAAAATTCAAGAAAGGGAATTCTTGAAAATATTTAAATTTATTGGATAGCCATATTTATATATCTAGTCTCTTATATTTCAGAATATAACTTAATAGACAACTTGTTTGTTATTTAAAATATGTAAATGAGTAAATACTACATGAACTTTTTAAAATCAAATTACGTACTGTATTAGAATAGTTTTTTTGTTATTTTTAAACTCGCTCTTCAACATAACTTTGGCTTCTAGTACATTTTGCAAACCATTAGAGAGTGGACTTCATATTGTCTTGGAACAGGAGGAAACACAAGAGGCTTTGCGTGCTGACCTTTAACACTGGTCAGGGCACTCAATTTAAACAAGGATGGACTGCTATGTCTATGAAACCTGCTCACAACTGCGCTTACAGGCAAGAATGAAGGTGACATGGGAACTGGTTTTGTGTCAGCACACATTTAAAAGTTCTATTGAAATACCCTGTTAAAAAAAAATCTGCTTTTCTTTTCTAACACCTGTCAGATTTTGTACTGTTTTTGATTGAAGACTTAGCACGTAGCAAAAAGTATATTTTTCATTGACCTGTGAGAAATGAAATGTAACATTTTCCCCCTGACGAAGTAAACTTAATCAGACTTATGAGCATTTTTCACATCTAAGTATCTGAGATATAGAATTGATTTTTAAAATAATAACTCTATCACTTATTATGGTAGCTCCAACTCTTATGTCTAAATTCTAGATAGCAGTAAGTCAATTATTTTCCTAACTATAAATTGAAACTTCTTTTCTCCTGCCCTCCCCCAAAATAACAACAAATAATAAAAAGACATTAATTTTTAAAAATATCTTTTATGCAGTAATGGTATCGAAAAATCCTAAAGTCATCTGTTTTTCTAGTTGGCCAGCTTTTTTCCCCAGAGATAGAAATTAAGACACTGGAGCAATAAAG
>NW_007807193.1:0-1043 GCF_000696425.1 Galeopterus variegatus | reverse complement strand
AAAAAAAAAAAAAGATAACATTAAGAGAATGAAAAACAGGTTGGCTGCTTAACTTATTTGATTAGAGCACAGCCTTGTAACACCAAGGTCACAGATTTGGATCCCTGTACTGGCCAGCTGCCAAAAGAGAAGAAAATGAAAAGCAAACCATATAGTTGAAGAAGGTACTTATAATCCATATAACTGACAAAAGGCTTATGTCCGGAATATACCAAGAAATCAACAAGAAAAAAACAGACAATCTAATAGAAAAATTAGACAAAAGACTTAAATAGGTGTTTGTCAAGAGAGGATATCCAAATGGCTAATAAACATGAAAAGGTGCTTAGCCTAATTAGTCCCTAGGAATATGTAAATTAAAATCAATATGAGATGCTACTATACACCCACCAGAATAGCTAAAATTAAAATGACAATATCAAGGGCCGGCCCGGTGGCGCACTGCTACAGTGTGCCACTTAGGAGCGCTGCGGCGAGACACTCCCGCCGAGGGTTCGGATCCCACATACAGACCGGCTGCTCACTGGCTGAGCGAGGTGCGGGCGCAACACCATGGGTTGCGATCCCGTTGCCGGTCCTGGTCCGGTACGGGAGCAACACTGAGGGTTGTGATCCGTTGCTGGTCACGAAAAAAGACCAAAAAAAAAGGGAAAAAAAAAATGACAATATCAAGTGTTGACAAGGATGTGAAGCAATTAAAGTTCTTGCACACAGCTGGTGGGATTGTAAATTGGTTTAGCCACTTCAAGAAACTGCCACGACACATTAAAGCTGAATACTCACATAGCCAACAGAAATTTCCACGTATCTATAGCAAAAGACGTATATAAGATTAGTCCCAGCAGCATTATTTATGATAATTTCAAACTGGAAACAACCCAAACACCCAACAACAGTGAACAGATAGTAAAAGTGAATGGGTATTTATGCAATGTAATAGTATACAGCAATAAAAATGAACAAATGATTGCTACATCCAATTCCATGGACAAATATCACAAACATAATGTTGAAAGATTCAAGTTACTTTTGGGAAGAAGATG
>NW_007807192.1:0-1043 GCF_000696425.1 Galeopterus variegatus | reverse complement strand
TCATACCTTTCAGAGATAAAGTATTAAAGGTGTAAGATGAAAAGAAAGTTTGAACTCTTAAACAGATATAGACATATTAATAGGCTGTGTTTCTAAAATGAGAGTATAATTATTATTATCATTTTTTTTTCTTTGGCCTAACCTACTTCTGGTCTGATCTACTTTCCAGGGTTTGCTTTGATAGACTATATTGAGTAGGGAACAGCAGATGGTCAACAAAACCCTTTTGAAACTGAACAGTTTTTCAGAGAGTGAAAAACCCTTTTTTATTTTGAGGAATGTTACCTGCAACCCTAGCATGGGGATGTCCTGGCAAAATGTTTCTCCCAGAATGCCCATGAAGCCATTTACACAAAAGCAAAACTGAACTACACTAGAGTGTTCCTAACTGTGATTTTAATGGTGCCCAAATGTAATTCTGGCTCATTCTCCCCAGCAAAGGGAGGGTGTTTTTCTAAGCTGTTAGCTCCATGCTTCAAAGGCTCTGCAAAATGGAAGACCCAATCTGTAAGTTCGGTGATGGTCAAGATATCACAGAATTCTTGGCACATAGTAGATGTGCAAAAGGTATTTGTGAAATTGAACTAGGTTTCCAATCCAGATTTTATTTATTCTTGAGTAGTTAATACTTGGTTTAAAATTTAAAAGGTACCAAAGGGAATGCTGTGAAAATTCTTCCTTGCACCCCTTTCCTTCCAATTACCTGATTCCTCTTCTCTCAGGCAATGAATGTTCTCAGTTTCTTGTGTATCTAGAAGGTGTCTTTTTGAAATAAAAAATGCATATTCAAACCGATGCCCCAAGAAAAGCCACACTTTCCTTTTTCTTTTGGTCCCCCTTTCAAGAGCAGAGTACACTGAAACGGGCTGCTTTCTAACTCTGGACGCCTTAAAATCTAAGATAGTTCCCCCTGGGTGGGGAGCATTAGGTTATAGTGACAGTGTCAACACTGATGGGCAAGAAGGAGAGGAAGTTCAGGTGTGTGTGGTGGGGATGATTTCAAAACTCTTGTCCAGAAGACAAAATATATTATTATTATTATT
>NW_007807191.1:0-1043 GCF_000696425.1 Galeopterus variegatus | reverse complement strand
CGGGCTGGCCCAAGGTTCCTTCATTTTTAAGAACAGATGCAGTGTAGTGGACCCTACAGTCCTTGTCTTCTTGGCCTCTTAGCAGCGTGTGACCACAGCACCCCTTTCCTCATGGAAACTCTTCTCTTAACGTAGGTGACACTGCTGTCCTTGTTTTTCTCCAACCTCTTTGGCAGTTCATTCTGACACCTTTGTAAGTTACTCTTCCTCTGCTCCTTTAAATGCTGGTATTACTCAAGATTTTGGGCTAGGACCTTTTTCTCACTCTCCTTCTGCCTGGGTCATCTCATCTATTCCCATGCCTTCCATCACCTGTGGAATGAAAATCTGTATTTGTAACTCAGGCTTCTCTTCTGAGCTTCAGATCTTTGTGTCCAACTTGCTTTCTACCTGTTTCCACTTAGATGGGGCACACAGGTGCCTCAAACTCAATGTGACCGAAATGAATTTATCATTTTCTCCATTTTTGTTCAGTGCCACTAGTGACGAGCTACATAAACTTTGTTCTGTTTATATAAATATTCCCTCCCTCAGTTTTTCTCTCTTCCTCCATCCCTCCTACACACATACACCCCACTCCACACCTTTTCTCTTGCTTATCACACTCTAAACATAGTGAACCTATGTCAGTACAAAAGCACCATGCTCATTCCCATTCTAGACCAGGGGATGGCACATTTTTGTATAGTCCACAAGCTAAGAGTGGTTTTTATGTTTTTAAATGGTTGAGAGAAAAAAAAAGAATATTTCATGACATGAGCATTATATGAAATTCAAATTTTGTGTCCATAAAATTTTATTGGTACACATCCATGCCTACTCGTTTACATACTGTCTATGACTGCTTTGCCAAGAGTTGAGGAGCTGTAGCCAAGATCATATAGCCTGCAAAGCGTAGAGTATTTAATTTCTGGTCCTTTACAGAAAGTTTGCATACCACGGGTCTAACTGGTCTGCTACACTCAACTTTGATTCTCTGCCTGAAGCACTCCTCTCGTTTAGGTTAGGTGCCTCCCTTTTACAGCACCCTCAACTTTTATCAT
>NW_007807190.1:0-1043 GCF_000696425.1 Galeopterus variegatus | reverse complement strand
CAAGCAGATCACAAGCAAGAGAGAGAGAAGGAGCCAGGGTCTTTTTAAGCCAGGAGCTCTCGCGGGAACTAACAAAGTGAGAACTCACTCATGTATCTCTCCTCCCCCAGGGAGAGCATCAATCCATTCATGAGGGATCCACCCCCATGACTCAATCAGTTTCCAACACTGCCACATTGGAGATCAAATTTCCACATGAGTTTTGGAGGGGACAACACATCCAAACTCCATCACATGCCCTTATGGAAATGCCATTCTGGAAGGGGAGACTGGACATTATGCTACAACGTCTGTGGTTATTTACATGACTGGCTATGAAGGAAAAGTCCTAGGTCCTGCAAGAGCAGGTAACAGGCCATACTGATCAGAAAGTGCTGTTGCAGGAGGGAATATTTTAGCCAAAGACCTGAGCAGAAAGAGGAGTGAACCAGGCTAGGAGAGAGAGGAAGGGAGAGGTGAGATCAAGAAAGCAGTGAATGAAAGCCATGAGGTTTTAAAAAACACAGCCCCTTTAGCAGTTTGGTCTTTGTTCTATGAGCGATGGGAAGGCCGGCAGGACTGTAAGCAGAGGGACATTATCAAATTGGCCTTTCTGAAAGATCACTCTGGCTACAAGTAGACTGGATAGAGAAGGCAAGAATGGGGACAGAGAGAGACAATGGAAGACAAGGCTCAAAGGGAAATTGGAGTTAAAGGGGGTTGGCTGGTCAGCTGAGTTAGAGTGGGGCACTGACAACAACAAGGTCAAGGGCTAGGATCCCCATACCAGCCAGCCAGCAGCCACACAAAGAGAAGAGAAAGAAAAGAAATAGGATGGCTAATATCCAAAAAGCTGTGAACGATAAATGCTGGCGAGGTTGCGGAGAAAAAGGAAGCCTCATACACTGTTGGTGGGACTGCAAAATGGTTCAGTCTTTATGGAAAATGGTATGGAGGTTCCTCAAACAATTGCAGATAGATCTACCATATGACCCAGCTATCCCACTGCTGGGAATATACCCAGAGGAATGGAAATCATCAAGTCGAAGGTATACCTGTTCCCC
>NW_007807189.1:0-1043 GCF_000696425.1 Galeopterus variegatus | reverse complement strand
TAAAGACACGAGGAGTAAAGGTTAAAACAAGTGATCTATTAAGATTTTTTGATTTCGTGAAAAATTTTTGTCCTTGGTTCCCAAAAGAAGGGACTACTAATTATAAAAGGTGGTCTTAAGTTGGAGATATCTGTGGGTTCCGGGGTGCTGAGGATAGAAGCTAAAATAGCAGAGTGTGAGATATTAGTGGCCCAGGAGACAAAAGTGGAGACTTCAGGGGTCTCAGGTCCAGAGGCTGGTGAGGCAGGAGTCACAGCATGAAGAAGTTGGAGATAAGTTTTTCTGTTAAGAAAAGAGAATACAGTGCTAGGAAGTGTAAATAGCGAGCAGCTTACTAAGATATTGCTTAGCGTTTTAGGTTTGTAATTTTAATAATGTTAAAAGATATGAGGAAAAAGAAAAACTTAAAGCTTAAGAGAAGAAAAAAAATGCTTATAAAACAAAACGGAGGTTAAAAATAAACCTTTTTCATGGAAAGAAAAAAAAAATTCTTTAAAAAAAATGTTAAAAAAAAGAACAATGGAAAATTCCCTATCTAAGAATAAGAGCCTTTTTCAGATTTTGTTAACCGGCTAATGACAACAGCAAATAGGTTGTTAGGCAATGCAAATGCCAATCTTGATTGCATAAAACAATTGGCTTTTAAAAATGCTAATCCTGCATGCCAGGTGGCCATTAGGCCCTGCAAAAATAAAACTAACCTTCAAGAATATATTCGTCTTTGCTCGGACATTGGCTCCTCTTATCAACAAGGTTTAGCCATGGCCGCAGCCCTCAATAAACAAACAGTAAAGGATTTTTTAGCTAATAAAGGCCAAAATAATAAAGGTTGCTTTAAATGTGGCAAGCCTGGTCATTTTGCTAAAAACTGTCAGGAATACCAGACAAAAGCCGTAGTCACCAAGCCTCCTGAACTTTGCCCACAATGTAAGAAAGGAAAACATTGGGCAAATAAATGTAGATCCAAAACTGATGCTCAGGAAAATCCCTTACTGTCCCCTCAGGGAAATGGGAAAAGGGTCCAGCCCCAGGCCCCAAACCAA
>NW_007807188.1:0-1043 GCF_000696425.1 Galeopterus variegatus | reverse complement strand
AAAGATAAAAGAAAATAATATCTTCATAACCTTGAGGTAGACAAATTTCTTAAACAGGATACTAAATGCACTAACCATGTAGGAAAGCCAATATCAATAACCTGTGAGGAAACAGAAAAGCACACAGTTAGTATCTTACTCAAAGTTACAATTAGAAACTCATGAAACTGGAATTCTGACCTAAGCAATCAAAATCTATACCCTAGCTATTTTGTTAATAAACTTTTAAATTTAAGTATAACATACACAAAGGAAAATACAAATAATATGAATAATTTGGATATGTAAGATTAATATTTGTTAAAGACGTCTTTGATAAAATGGGAAAACAACCTATTCCCTTATTCTGTGGAGTCCAAAATACATTTAAGAAAACTACTACTAGTAATAAAAAATGACTGATTTTTCAATTAAGAGATTTAAATCCCCTTTCCCAAAAAAGTACATCAAGATGGCTAATAATATATAAAAATGGGTGTTCACCCTCTTCATGGAAATGCAAAATGTAACCACAGTGAAATACCAATACATTCTACATATTGAGGGTTTTTTTTTTTGTAAATCTACCATATGCTGCTGGTGCTACTACAACTGATAAAAACAATTTGAAAATCTGTCTTTGGGGGCCGTCCCTGTGGCTCACTCGAGAGAGTGTGGCGCTGGGAGCATCAAGGACATGGGTTTGGATCCTATATAGGGATGGCCGGGGTGCGCTCACTGTCTGAGCGTGGTGCAGACCACACCGTGCCGAGGGTTATGATCCCCTTACAGGTCAGAGAAAAAAAAAAAATCTGTCTTTGTATTTACGAAAATTGCCTACTCTACTTCTAATTATCTGTATATATCAAATAGAAATGTGTACATATGTACACCAAAACACAAGTATAAGGATATTCATAAAATCACAAGTTGTGATAATTTTAAAACTGGAAACAACCCAACTGTAACAATGGGATGGATAATTAATTGTAGAGCATGACTGGAATAGAATATTATACACCACAAAAATGAATGAACTAATGTTACATGCAACAACATAGATG
>NW_007807187.1:0-1043 GCF_000696425.1 Galeopterus variegatus | reverse complement strand
ACTTGTCGACCTAATAGATAAAATATAATTTTGAGAGAATAAATCTATAACATCGTTATGAAGAACTTATATAGAATATCAGTGACAGCACATACATAAGAATAATGATATGGTCTGTATTAAAATTTTGTGTCTTTATAGCTTCTCGAGTGTCTTGCTTTTGAAACCTTTGGCTTATCTTCTTCCTTGTCTAGGCTCTGAAACTGTAGGTTGGAAATTCTATTTCTTAAAAGTTTGAGCAACTTACCTGTAAAACATTCTAAACCTGGAGATACTTCTTTTTCCCATATTTTTCCAAAATTATTAATGTATGACAGTTTCAACTTTTTCATGAGTGATTTGGAAGCTTTTACTTTTGCATAAAATGGTTGATTTTGTTGTGACTTTAATTTTTTTTTTCCTTTTTTTTTTGTCTTTTTTACTGACCGGCAATGGGATCGCAACCCTCGGTGTTGCGCCCGCACCGCGCTCAGCCAGTGAGCAGGAACCGGTCTCCACATGGGATCCGAACCCTCAGCGGGAGCGCTGCCGCGCTCCCAAGCGGCGCACTCTCCAGTGCGCCACTGGGCTGGCCCGTGACTTTAATTTTTAAGCATAGAATTGTACATTGTGTTCTGTTATAATTTTTAATCTTTTCCATACCTGTGCTTTGCATTTATCTGCTTACAATGTTGTGTATTTGTGTTTCTTAATAGCATAACAGCATTTTTTTTTTTTACAAGTGTAAGTAAGGGATATAGCATAAATCTGGGAAGAAAGAAATCCAAACATCTTTCTGGGAAGAAAGAAATACAACCCAGGTATTCCTGGGTTGTTGGGTAACAAATGCTATCTTCTTTATTAATTCTTTCAATGCATTGTGAGTGCATTAATTTTTAATTAGAGAAAACATCATTTTTTAACATAAATAATATATCCTGGCTGTCAAACTCTGTTTTCCAGTGGTACTTTAGTTGTATACTGTTCTGTTCCCAATTAGAGAGAGAGATGACCCCGTCAGTCATTGCTGTGGAAGTTTAAATGAACACAAATTCCTGAAGGCC
>NW_007807186.1:0-1043 GCF_000696425.1 Galeopterus variegatus | reverse complement strand
GGTTTGACAGTTTTCAAAAATATTTCCTCTCAGAACAATAGTACACACAAACAGCACGAACTCAATTTCCCACACCATCGCCAAAAATAGGATTAACAATTTAATCTTTATCTACATGTCAAATAAAAATGACATTCAAGTATTATTTAATTTATATATTTTATTGTCTGTCAGTTTGAATATGTTTTCCTATGGTTACTAGTCACTAGATCTTTTACGTATTTTGTAGTCTTGACCTGAGTACATTTTTCTATCAGAATATTCAACTTTTTTCTGAGGTTCATATGTTATCTTTCTGAATCAATGACATTACAATTTTCTGTCATGCCTATTTAATATCTCTATTGCTTCCCCTCTTTTTACCAGGAATTAAAAGACCCTAAATGTCTAGTCCTCACCTTTCTGTCCCAGCTCTCCTTGCTAACGCTGATGAATGATTCTATTTTCCACAAGTATTGAATTAATCTCAGTCTCAGAAACTGAAAAACTCTCAACTTCCAGCTTTGATCATGCTTTACCTCCATCTAAAAATCCTCCCCCTCTACTAAGTTAGCCCTATTCAACCCTGGCCCATTCTGCTAGTTGCGTATGAGAGATCCATCCCCCTTTTATGTCTTAACTTGTTGAGCACCCATTTGTTTAGGAAAGTAATGTCACCGTATTAAAATACTCAAAGTCCTACCCTAAATTGAAGCTAGAAGCGGCACAGTTCTGGCTGGTAGATTGTAGGAAGTCTCTGAGATGGTGTACCTGCTCAGTTAAAAATGAAAAATATTGAGAGACTATATCCTTTTGCTCCTTTACTCCAGTTCTTCTTGCTGCCTAGAACATGAGCAGGAGACTTGCAAGTGTTAATGTCTTTATCGATTATATGGCCAAATGTTTGAGAATAAAGACTCATCCTAAGGAAGGAGGAGCAGAAAGAGAGAGAAAGAACGTGGGGACTCTTTTTATTCCATTTGTCTTCAGACCCATTCTCTGCTCTTCTCTGCTCTGCTCTGTGTCAGAGAAAGCTGGTACCATTTGCTTGTTGAATTCCAGCT
>NW_007807185.1:0-1043 GCF_000696425.1 Galeopterus variegatus | reverse complement strand
ATAATGATGCACCCTCAGCCCAGTCATGAGACCCATCCTTGTCCTCCAGCTCTGGGTGCACAGGAGATGATTTATCTTCTCCTTTTGCTTGTTGGGAACCCCCTGACTGGGTGATCATGACAGGTCCTTCTGCCCAGAATTCACATGAGGCCATCTTTATTCTACTCTCCTAAGCTGAAGTGGCATGAGGAACTCCACGGCTAGTAGATAGGAAGAGGGGCCCATGTCTCTTTTACTCCAGATCTCCCAGACCACCAGGAGATCTATCATACCATTAATGACATACACTCCACCCTTAAGTACGTGGGATTTTCTAGAAAAGCACATTCTGATAAATCATATATTTTCTTTGGCTATTGTTTAGGTCAGAACTACACGTCTTAGGTTGAAGGATCTTAGGTTCTTGTGATTACAAATCTTTTTCTCCCCAGGGCTGTGGCTCTCTTGAATTTCAACATTCTCTCGTGAAATCCCAAAGCTGAGGATGGACTTTTCATTTACGTATGTGCTTGTTTTTTGGTCCCACCTTAGGGTAATGAGAAAGAAATGCCCTAGTTTTTAGGATTGGAGGTGAGCACAGATACATGGGAAGGTGAAAAAAATAAATACTTTGTTTACTATTTTGAAATGTTATTCTGATATTATGTCCACATGTAGAACCCAAGCTGTTTTAAAAATCATTTATTTTAATTGACACATTGTAATTGTGCATGCTAATAGGGTACAGTCTGATGTCTTGCTACATATGTATGTTGTATAATGATTGGGTCAGGGTAATTAATGTATCCATCATCTCATGCATTTATCATTTCTTTGTGGCAAGAAAATTGAAAAGCCTCTCCGTTAGCTATTAAGTAATTTGAAGGCAGAATGTTTCCTTTACTAACCTTCACCACCCCCCTCCTCAGTACCAGCTACAAAGTTGTTTTGTACTTGGTCTGCCTGAGGTTTGGTTGGCTTCAGTGTGGCCCCTCCAGGACAGGAGGTGGTGGCATAAAAGATGATTAATAAAACTAGAGAGGAAACCAAGGCTTCTCCCAGGA
>NW_007807184.1:0-1043 GCF_000696425.1 Galeopterus variegatus | reverse complement strand
CTAAGTAAACTCATCAGGCCAGGCTCATCGATCTAAGTAAACTCATCAGACCAAGATCATCAACCTAAGTGAACTCATCAGAGCAAGCTAATCAATGTAAGTAAACTCATCAGACCAAGCCCTTTGATCTAAGTAAACTCATGACACCAAGCTCATCGATCTAAGTAAACTCATCAGACCAAGATCATCAACCTAAGTGAACTCATCAGAGCAAGCTAATCAATGTAAGTAAACTCATCAGACCAAGCCCTTTGATCTAAGTAAACTCATGACACCAAGCTCATCGATCTAAGTAAACTCATCAGACCAAGATCATCGATCTAAGTAAACTCAGCAGAGCAAGCTAATTGATCTACTTAAACTCATCAGAACGAGCTCATCGATATATGTTAACTCAACAGACCAAGCTCATCCATCTAAATAAACTCATCATACCAAGATCATCAATCTAAATAAACTCATCAGAGAAAGCCAATCGATCAAAGTAAACTCATGAGACCAAGCCCTTCGATCTAAGAGAACTCGTCACACCAAGCCCATCGATCTAAGTAAACTCATCAGACCGAGCTCATCGATCTAATTAAACACATCAGACCGAGCTCATCGATCGAAGTAAACTCATCAGACCGAGCTCATCGATCTAATTAAACACATCAGACCGAGCTCATCGATCGAAGTAAACTCATCAGACCAAGCTCGTCGATCTAAGCACACTCATCTGACCAAGATATTCGATCAAATAAACTAATCAGAGCAAGCTAATCGATGTAAGTAAACTCAAGAGACCAAGCCAGTTGATCTAAATAAACTAATCACGCCAAGCTCATCGATCTAAGTAAACTCATCACCCCAAGTTCATCGATGAAAGTAAACTCATCCGACCAAGCACATTGATCTAAGTAAACTCATAAAGGAAGCTAATCGATCTCAGTAAACTCATCAGACCCAGCCCATCGATCTAAGTAAACTCATAACACCAAGGTCATTGATCTAAGTAAATTCATCAGACCAAGCACATCGATCTAAGTAAACTCATCACACCG
>NW_007807183.1:0-1043 GCF_000696425.1 Galeopterus variegatus | reverse complement strand
TGTTTTAAAGATAAACAAATGGATTGACAGGAAAGAATAGATAGCCTGGAAATAGTCACTTATGTATGGACAACTGATGTTTGACAGGGTGCAAGAGAAATTCAGTAACAAAGGTTAGTCTTTTCAACAAAAGGTGATGGAACAGTGAATATCCATATGCAAAATAAAAACAATACCTTTGATTCATACCTTTTCCATTTACAAAAATTAATTTAAAATGTATCATATATAGAAATATAAAACCTAAAACGTCAAAACTTCTTAAAAATAATTTGGAGAAAATCTTTGTGACTACGAGTTAGCCAAACATTTCTTAGATGCAACACCGAAAACACAATTCCTAAAAGAACAAATTGGAATTTATCAAAATTGAAAATTCTGCTCATCAAATAAAGTTTTAGGAGAATGAAGAGGCAAGTCACAAACTGGGAGAAACTATTTGCAAAGCATGTATCAGATAAAGGAATTTTACTCAAATATATAAGAACCTTTCACAATCAGTAAACAGAAACAAACAACTCAATTTTTAAAAATGGGTAGAAGAGGTGAATAAAAACTTTACAATATAAGACATATGGATGGCAAATAAGCACAAAGAAGGATACTAAACATTGTTAGTGATTAGGTAAATGCAGATTACAACAACACGCAAAAAATGAGATATCATTCATTATAAAATTATAAATTAGAAATTATAAATCCTGACTGTACTCCATGTTGGCATAGGTGTGGAGGAAGTAGAACTCAAACACTGCTGGTGGGAATACAAAATAGTGTAACCACTTAGGAAAACAGAATTTCCTTTAAAAATTCGATATTCACCTACCGTATGGTCTAGCCATTCCACTGCTAGGTATTTATCCAAGAGAGGGAAGAAAGCATATGTCCATATAAACACTTAGTCATTAATACCCATAGAAGCTTTATTATTAATAGATAAAAGCTACAAATGCCAAAGGTTCATTTAGAGGTGAATATTTTGATGAATTATGGAATATCCATACAATGGAATTCTATTTGGCAATGAAAAGTAATAAACTATC
>NW_007807182.1:0-1043 GCF_000696425.1 Galeopterus variegatus | reverse complement strand
GGCAATCTCAGGGGACTGTGGGGGCTTTCAAGATTCTCAGATTCATCCACATGCACCCAAGAGTACTTTTTCTATTTTCAGACACTAACTTCATCCCAGTCAATACTCCAGTCTTTAGGGTAGTTGGAAGCAGCCAGCATACTCCAGTTTTCCCTAAAAAATTTGTGTAAAATACACTTAACATGGAATTTATCATCTAAACCATTTTTGAGTGTACAGTTTAGTAGTGTTAGTTACATTCACTTTGTCACATATCCAATCTCCAAATATCTTTTCTTTCATCTTGCAAGACTGAAATGATATACCACCATCACAGTCATAGGAGCAACTATTTACTCTCAGGCCATCATTAGGCCTCCACCCCAGATGACTATAGGTGACCATTTAATGACGATTTTGTCAGGGCATATTTTAGACAAACAGGATCCCTTTTTATTCCAGCAATGAGGTCATCGTCACTTTCACACTGTGTCAGGTCACATAATCCCAGGATTGTATCTTGAGGCAACAGTATTGTTACCTGGGCCAAATATTGCAACACTGAATCTCCACCTAAGGGGGTGGTATTATTACGTAGAGAGCAAGAACTTCAGAAAGTAATTGATGCCTCTCAGGCTGAAGGACCAGTTTGGGAAGTTGGCTTAATGCATAACTCCTGAGTGTGCAAGTGCTGCTAAGGCTGCTGGAGTGCCTCTTCTGCCACCACTGCTGCTTGTCATTGAGCTGACCCCAGGAGCCCATGGCCCCACTGATGTTTCTGAAACAGTCAGTTGCTGAGGCTGCTGCATCTCTCAGCTGCCCACCTGCCACTGTGGCCATCAGCACTGCCACTTTCAAAAGCAGAATGGGGCTTCTGCTTCCACCTGGGTGTAGAAGTCCATGAGAGGTTGTCACTCCCACACTCACCAGGAGGACAGGCCAGGTCTCTTACCAAATAATACTTTTCTTAGTCCATCAAGTTATTGACATCACAATGTACCTGGTGAACTAAAATACAAAGGGTGACAAGCCCTTCTGAGGTGAGGTGGGCTCAGCCCTCTCAT
>NW_007807181.1:0-1043 GCF_000696425.1 Galeopterus variegatus | reverse complement strand
AAAAAAAAATTAGAAAACACTCAAAACAACTGTTTGAATCAGAGAAGAAATTGGAAGAGATTAGAAAATATCTCGAGAGAAAGAGAAACAATCAGCAAAGTAAAAAGCCAACACTATAGGATGAAAAAAAATTGGCAAATTATGTATCTGATAAAAGACATAATATATGTCGACACCTGCTGATCCCTTGAGACCTATGTCAGATTTCCCACCTGTAGAACTGTAAGGTAATAAATCTGAGTTGATTTAAGCCACTAAGTTTGCAGTAATTTGTTTTATCAGTGATAGAAAACTAATACAATAGGTTAAGTTTGAAGTACCTGTGGGACTTTCAGAAGGACAGTGCCACAGGGAACTGGGATATTCTGATATTCTGCTTCATAGAGTTCTCTTTTTAAAGATAAATACTGAGTTCCCACCCACACGCATCTTTCATATGCAAATTGTGTCTCTTTAGGACTTGGTTTTTTTGTTAGGATCGCACATTTTACTGGACAACAGGGAAACTGTGGTCAAGTAACTTGGGCTGATAAACGATGACTGTAGAAATATAAGAATTCAATTGTCTAGAGCAAGGGCTTCTTGCACGACAGGAATAAGAAGAGACAGCCCTCAGGGGGCTGAGGATGTAGGAGGTCTCCACTACCATACCACGCCTATGCTGCTACCCTTGCCTAACTCACCTCTGTGCACTGAATTCAGACCTGGCTGCTCTGCCATCGATGGGATTTGCTTGTCAGTTCTCAGAGGGTCCTTACACCATGCCAGCTCAGCAGCAGCTCTGTTCCACACAGCCTGCCTGTGTAAACTGCTGGAGTCACTTTTTGCTCTGATTTTGAAAAAATGAATGCGCTATCATCTCTAAAAAGTGTAAGCCTTGTGTCCCTTTACCTGAAAATCAACTACAATGTATATTGAGAAGTTAAAAAAAATGTAAGCCTTATAAAATTTAATAGAGATGAAAATGGAGACCATCGGGAGGGGCATGCTCACGGGGATTTCATCTGCTCAACAGGGGGTCCTGGAAGGTAATAGCCTGACTC
>NW_007807180.1:0-1043 GCF_000696425.1 Galeopterus variegatus | reverse complement strand
CCCCCCTTTTTCAGAGTTTTAAAATTAAACCTTCATTATAGAACAATCCTTCTCCCAGAAGGATGGATTAATAGACTTTAATTAGAGTAAGGATGAAAGGAAATCTATAGCTGGATTTACCAAGTGACATATGAACATCTCAGAACTATTTCCGACAGTGAGAGTTATTTCACAGGACACAGCAGAACCACGGAGACTGAGCACTGACTACTTTGAGTTTTCTTAGTGATAAGCTTTGGTGTAAAATTTTGGGTTTCTACCAGTAACCAGCTTAAAGCCAAATGCAGGGGTCCCCAAATTTGGATTTTTCCTTAAGTGTAAGAAATAATGCTTAACCCAAGGCTAAGCAATAAGAGTCCAGGCAGAGAACACATATTCTATAAAAAGCCAGGTTTATAACTGGTAAGAATAAACTATATTAAATAGATGCAATGACTAGGAAGTTGCTTTGCTCTCCATTTTACCTGAGAAATTGAGGACATAGTGTGTCTTATCCCAAAAACAGTAGGCTGGAAGATGGACTTCTAGCCCCAACTTTGGCATTATTGACTGGATGGCTCTGGACAAGTCTTAACTTCTCCAAGCTTGTTTCCTCATTTGTCAAATGAGATTACACTAGGAAATGATTTTCAAAGATATTTTAACCTTATAACTCTTTGTTCAAATTAAATCTTTGAAGGAATCCCCAAAATATAAAACCTCAAAAAGCTGAAGTCCTCTGTTTGAGGCAGGGTTTGGGGATCCAGAGCCCCTAAAAATCTTCATCTCTTTGATTACATACATATTGGTCTACAAAAGGACTCTGGTAGTTTAAAAATCCCTGAGCTAAATGAAACTTGAGTTCCATTCCAACTCCGAAAAATCTAAAATTTACAAACTACATTTGTTCTTATTGTTACTGATCAGCATGAGTTATTAACTTTATTACTCAAATGTTAAAGAAATGGGGGCAAAGTTCCACAAAAGACATTGTTGTCCTGGCACATAGTAGACATTCAGAAAATGTTTAAAGAAGAAATGGGTAAAATTAAGGTAACAAAATG
>NW_007807179.1:0-1043 GCF_000696425.1 Galeopterus variegatus | reverse complement strand
TTTTGTATTTTAACCTTGTAATCTGTGACCTTGTCAACTTCACTTATTCCAGTATTTTTTTTCCAGGTTTATTGAGGTTTAATTGACAAATTAGAACTGTATGTATTTAAGGTATACAACACAACATTTTGATAAACATAAACATTGTGAAATGATTACCATAATCAAGCTAATCAACATATCCTTCACTTTTCATAGTTACCTTTTGTGTGGTGAGAATACTTAAGAACTACTCTCAGTGAATTCCAAGTATGTAATAACTAGTAGTTTCATAGATTCATTCAAAGTTCCCTATATTAACAATTATATAAAATGCAAGAAAAAAAAAAAGACTTTCGTTCCCTTTACAATCTGTATGCTTTTCTGTATGCCTTTTATTTCTTTTTATTTTTCTTGCCATATTCTAATGGATGGAATATGTAGTACAGTGTTTAAGACAATGAAAGCAGTCATCTCTGCCTATTCCCAGTATTAGTGGGGAAAGCATGAGTCTTTCACCATTAGTGATACTAACTGAAAGCTTTTCATAAATGCTCTTTATCAGAAGGATGAAGTTTCCTATGATTCCCATGTTGCTTAGAGTTTTTATCCTAAATGGGTGCTGAATTTTGTCAAATACTTTTCTTCATCTGTTAAAGTAGTCATATAATTTTCCTCCTTTAATATGTATATATAGTGAATTCCATTGATTGGTTTTCTAATGATAAACCAACCTTACATGCCTAGAATAAACCCCAGTTTTCCATAATTCTACCACCACTTTGAACACTTCTAAGTGTAGGGGAGAGAAATATCCTTCTTTCCCATCTTAGGTTCATGTCTGAGGCTCCTAAAACAAAAGACAGGTTAACAAGAGAAAAGCATACAAATTTATTTGATGTTTTTTGTAACAGGGGAGCCTTCAGAAGGAAAGGAAGAGCTGAAGAAACGAGTAAAGCTGTGCATTTTTAATGCTAGATTGAATAAAGGAGTAGATAGTCACAGAAAAGTGTGATGAACTGGGAGGAACTTAGCAAGGCCTGTTTGTTCAGGTTCTGCTCTGC
>NW_007807178.1:0-1043 GCF_000696425.1 Galeopterus variegatus | reverse complement strand
TAGTCCACTGGTTTGACACTATTGTCTGGCTAGGATGCTGCTGGGGCTGCCAATTTCATATCGCCGCCTCAGTGTCTGCTCAGTTGCCCACTAGTGCCTCGGGTGTGTGGTCGCCTCAGATCTTGGGCCTCTTAGGGGAGGTGCCTCTCTGGTCAGCAAACACCCGGCCGGGCTGGGGATGGAGTTGGGCGGTGGTGGCAAGGCCTACCTGCTGGGTTGCACGCTGGCACCACAGGGTGGGTAGTCTCCGAGGATCCTGGGCCTCTCTGGCTGGGCGCCTCTCTGATCAGCGTGCTCTCGGCAGGGCTGGGGATGGAGTCAGGTGGCGGTAGTGAGGCCTACCTGCTGGTACACACACTAGCACTGCAGGGCTTGTGGTCCCCGCAGATCTTGGGCTTCTCCAACTGGGCACCTCTCTGATCGGTGCCCACTTGGCAGGGCTGGGGATGTAGTTGGGCGACAGCGGTGAGGCCTATCCAT
The DNA here is from genome assembly GCF_000696425.1 of Galeopterus variegatus. Taxonomy (NCBI): domain Eukaryota; kingdom Metazoa; phylum Chordata; class Mammalia; order Dermoptera; family Cynocephalidae; genus Galeopterus; species Galeopterus variegatus. The sequence goes on along the minus strand of NW_007807178.1, from coordinate 563 downwards.
TGGGTCACACATTGGCATCACAGGGTGCATGGTACCCGCAGATCTTGGTGCCTCTCTGATTGGCGCACACTCAGTGGGCCTGGGGATGGAGTCAGGTGGCAGTGAAGAGGCCTACCTGCTGGGTCGTGTGCTGGCACCACAGGGAGCGTAGTCTCCAAGGAACTTGGGCCTCTCTGGCTAGGCGCCTCCCTGATGGGCGTGCACTCAGCGGGGCTGGGGATGGAGTTGGGTGGTGGTGGCAAGGCCTACTTGCTGGGTCGCGCACTGGCACCACAAGGCACGTGGTCCTGATACTTGTTTCTTAAACATTTTTTACATTTTTCTCTGTTGAGAAATGACTCAGGTTGGAAATGACTCAGGTTAGACACATCATAAGTGAATAAAGTGAAAAACTAGGTCAGCAACATAGTGAGGAAGTTCTAACATGTTAAATATATTGGGTATTACTACTATCCACGTCTGTGTTGTGTTGATGATTGTCTTTCCAAAGAGACCACCAGAAAAGCCTGTTGATCAAGCAAAGCTGAGAATATTAGACCTGCAGCAGTGAGGGAGAGTACTAC
>NW_007807177.1:0-1043 GCF_000696425.1 Galeopterus variegatus | reverse complement strand
TTTTTGAGGTCAAGTCAATCGGAGTCGATACAGGTGGGGGACTGGGGGAGGTTTCTTTATTAAGAGTAAAGCTTGATTCATATCAAAGTCTGTGACTGAAGTCAGTTCTAGACTCTTGCCTGGGAACTTGGGCTTAAAGGGGTATTGCATTTTTAGATGCATGAAACCTAATTGAGGTTAATAATGAATTCTTGGTATCATTATTTTCACCTTCCTTTGTGTAGTGTCAGAAGCTCCCACTGAAGAAAACAGCAATGCATTCCTTTGCTGATGATTATCACTTTCATAATATATCATACACAGTCCCAGAGCAACTCTGCCTATTAGCTTGGGATGCCCACTGATATATAGATAATTACCACCTGCTGTTCCTGTACCATAATAATGATCTTTTATCTCATTTTACCTTATTTCTTGAAGTAACATTTAAAGATGGATAAATTACCCCACTCCTAAAATTGGTTCAGAAAACCAAGAACCAAAGGCCAAAAAAAGCCTCCATTTCCATGTTATAACTTTCTCCTCTTCCTTAGGCGTTGGCACCTGCCTTTCTGTTTTGTTTCAGCCACTAAGTGGGAAGCTCCTGGCCCTACGGAGCCTAAGGATGTTCAGGAGCAGAGCCCACTCAGCTAAGGGCGAGGCCACAGCTGGGAAGATGACTCATGCCGGATCCAGAAAGAAAACAAATAGTTTCAGAAATTTGGTGATAACGGGGTAATGGTGGGGGTGAGAATATTTGCTGCGGGGGGGAGTGCCTTTTCCAGGAAGTTGGTTAGTGAAGTGATTCTGGTGGGAAAGACTTAAAAAGAAAGTCCACTTACTGATACAAGAAATCAGATCATTAAATCTTTCCTTAGGAAAGAGGGGGTTTTCCAGCCCACGGAAATAGAGCTTCAGAACGCCAGCAACTGAGTTAATATCGTGGTTACTCTGGTCATCAGCCAAAGGGTTTTCACCTAATTAAAAAAAAAAAAATTAGTTACATGCACAAGGCTTCTCTTTGTTTAAAAACTGTTTCTACACACACCCATTGCTTTATATAT
>NW_007807176.1:0-1043 GCF_000696425.1 Galeopterus variegatus | reverse complement strand
TTTTTTTTTTTTTTTTTTTTTCCCTTTTTGTCTTTTTTTTACTGACCGGTAACGAGATCGCAACCCTCAGTGTTGCGCCCGTACCGCGCTCAGCCAGTGAGCGGGAATGGCCTCCACATGGGATCCAAACCCTCAGCGGGAGCGCCGCCACACTCCCAAGTGGTGCACTCTCCAGTGCGCCACCGGGCCGGCCCACTGGGGAAGTCTTTCTGTGCAGCTTAGGTTTTAATTGTTGACCTTGTAAGCACTTCTGGGTCTTGTGAGGTCTGGTACATCTGGGTTGTGTGGAAACTCTGGTCTGGGCCTGAGTTTTTCAGCAAACCCCACCCCCTGCAGTTCTATATTCCTGACCAGTCTACATTGAGTGGGCCTATGTTGATTGGGGGGCAGATCAGCTGTCCATGCTGTACCCAGTATTCCCCCCAGTGGGCCCATCTCCCCTCCCACCTGTACTCCAAACACTTCCCATGGGGTGGGCCATGTGCTGGTCCCTTGCAATGACTCACCAACCTTTGAATGACTCCTTTTTTCCATTGTCTGTGGCCCCTCACTCCTGTGTGGGTCTCCAGGAGCCCTGTTAGTGGTCTTGCTGATCCGGGAGCCACCAAGTCCCTCTTCTCTCCTGCAGCCTCAAGCAACTTCATATAAAGGGCACAACTGTGGCTTTTGCCAGCTCTTGATCCGTGTGCTTACCAGGGCCAGCCTTGAAGTGGTTGGGGCTCAAAGTGATCAGAGCGGTCCTTTCTTTCTCATTGTGGCTTCTCCTGCCTTCATGAACTCCATAGGTCTCTCCTCCTCTTTCCCTGGGCTCTAGCAGCCCCAGCTTGGCAGCTGTTGCTTTGTAATAGTTGTAAATTGGCTGATTGTAGGAGAGAGTGACATTGGGGACTGTCTATTCTATAAGCTTCCCCCTAAAAAGTAAAAATTTAAAAGCTTTCTAGAAAGCCTTTTGACTCAAGTTCTATAATTGTATGGTTTCTTAAGCCCCAAATTGAAGCTAACTTCAGCCTATCTTCTTGATTAAAAAAATGGCTAAAGCTTCA
>NW_007807175.1:0-1043 GCF_000696425.1 Galeopterus variegatus | reverse complement strand
ACACCACACACTCACACACCCTCACCACACACACACACACCCTCACCACATACACACACACACCAAACACACACCAACACACACACAACACACACACACACCCTCATCACACACACACCACACCACACACACACACACCCTCACCACATACACACACACACACCCTCACAACATACACACACACACCCTCACCACATACACACACACACACCCTCACCACATACACACACACACACCACACACACACACCCTCACCACATACACACACACACACCCTCACCACATACACACACACACACCACACACACACACCCTCACCACATACACACACACACACCCTCACCACATACACACACACACCCTCACCACATACACAAACACACACCACACACCCTCACCACATACACACACACCACACACACACACACCCTCACCACACACACACACATACACACACCACACACACACCCTCACCACATACGCACACACACCACAAACACAAACCCTCACCACTCACACATACGTGCGCACGCGTGCACACACACCCTCACCACATACGCACACACACCACAAACACAAACCCTCACCACTCACACATACGTGCGCACGCGTGCACACACACCCTCACCACATACACACACACCACACACACACCCTCACCACACACACACACCACACACACACACACACCCTCACGATAAACAAACACACACAACACTCACACACACACCCCATCACCACATACACACACACCACACACACACACACACCCTCACCACACACACACACCACACACACATACACCCTCACCACTCACACACACACCACACACACACACCCTCACCACACACACACACCACACACACATACACCCTCACCACTCACACACACACCACACACACACACCCTCACCACACACACACACACACACACCACTCACCACATACACACACCCTCACCACACACACACGCATGTGTGCACGCACACACACCCTCACCACATACACACACACCACACACCACACACACACACCACACACACA
>NW_007807174.1:0-1043 GCF_000696425.1 Galeopterus variegatus | reverse complement strand
AACCTGGGTATATGGGACATAGGTGGTAAATTGGGTCACCTGTGGATTGCCCACTGGTTGCACGCCTGGTCCTATAGGTTGCTCATGCTTCATTTTCTGATTCACAAAAGGTCATACCTGGGGACACACAGTCTCCCCCAACTCACCTCTGGGTTCATCGTTCTCCCTGGTGTGAGAAGCAGGAGTGGCCAGTCGCTGCACATCATCCTCCAGGATAATTGACTGTGCTTCCAACAACTCTGCTTTCTTCTTCAGCTCTCTATCAGTTTGCAGCAGAGTGAGCAGCACCCAGGCTCTGGTCAGCAGAAAATTGGCCACTGGGCACCACATGCTCAAAGACAGCCACATTTCCTCCACCTCCTAAGGGGCTTTCAACTTCAGTGCCTGTTCTATGCTGCCTTGCATTACAGCAGGCAGCAACCAGATCCCAGTCAACAGGAAAGTGGCCATGGGGCACAACATGTTCAAAAATAGACACATTTCCTCCTTCTACCAGGGCTTCTTGGCTCCTGTACCTGCTCAGAATCCTGCTGACTATGCCAATTGTAGAGCTAGGGCTGGGTCTCTGGTGCTCACAGACCCCTCCAGCCCATTCACAAACCCTTCACACGCAGATCTACGATCTAGGTAACCAGACAAAACAGTCCTTGGAGCCTTGGCTGAAGTAGGAATTATCTTTATTCAACACACACACATCTAATAGCTAAACAGTACAAAGAGAAACTCAGAAACTCAACTGCTACTGGCAAAGTCCAAAGAAAAACTGAGCAACTGCCAGCAGAGTAAACATGTTCTATTTTTAGATGTGTGCTCTGCCAGCCAACACTGCTTCCCAAACTGAAGAACACACAATAGCAACAAAACTAAAAAGATACATTGGTGCACATGCACACTAACTCCACCCCCACACAACTTGTTTATAAGAAATACGCTGCTTGACCCCCAACCAGACCTGAGCCGAGGGAGCCTGACTAAATTATCCTATTTTCCCCACACCAATTTATATCGTTTATCTTTGAAAATCATTTTTCTGTCTTGACTGA
>NW_007807173.1:0-1043 GCF_000696425.1 Galeopterus variegatus | reverse complement strand
GGCTAGGAGTTGAGATTTATTTAAAAATTTCCTTTATCTGTAGGTTCCAGAGGCTTCAATTTCCTCTCACATCATTAGTTTGTCATCTCTGTCGTTACTGGGTTTCCTTAAGAACTCCTCTTCAGTGGATAATTCCCCTTGCAGCTCTTTCAGCTGTGATCCAGGGCTGTAATACTGGAATCCTTTTGGTGTGGTGATAAAATATAGGGGAGGGGAAGTGTTTTACAATCTTATAATTTAATACCAGTCTTTGGGTTGTCACTAGGGCTGTGACTTTCACAAGTGTTTCCCAAGTTTCTTCTTTTCTTTAGGTTGAGCCAGGCTGGCTAGAGGGGGCTGTAGTAAAAGAAATGCTCTTCTTCCATGGCATTGTGAAAAGTCTTGATAGTGTATTTTATCTTGGAAAAATGGGCCTTTTTTAGGAGAAGACTCTGGAGGTAATTCCCAAAGATTGATCTTCCTCTTCCCTTGCCAGTGTCAGAGGAGATCTTCACTGTGAGAATCTGGTGGGATTACTACAGAAAAAGGCCATGAACGTGTGAGGCCCCTCTAAGACTGAAGGCCCCAAAGGTTTCTCACTCTCAGGTTAGTCCACACTCAGACTCCCTCGATTTTTTTAATTTGCCATAGACGTGTTTCTACAAGTCTATATCTCCAGTGGCTTCTGTTTCACATAAGCAGATCTTGGCTATATCTCTCTGAAGTTTCCTGTCTCTCCAGATTTTGGTGTAACAGTTTTCCATGAAATCTCAGTTTTCTAATGGTTCCACAAAAAAAGGCATTGATCTTCAGTTTGTTTTGCTTTTACTGTTTGTAAGGATGGAAGTGTCTGCTTCCAAGCTCTTTACAGGGCGGAGGTGAAACTGAAAAATCTCATTGCCTATTTATGTTTAACAAAAAGCATTTAGGAATGTTTTTCTTTGTGCTTTTAAAATATTTTTCTCTGTTCTAATGGCATTAGTTGAAGGAATATTCTTCCTGGTGATTTCCAGCATCATTATTTAAAGACAGAAAATTGTGTTAACGGCTTTCTGCATGATTCT
>NW_007807172.1:0-1043 GCF_000696425.1 Galeopterus variegatus | reverse complement strand
ACCTGACATATTGAAGGTAATGAGTAGATATTTAAGAACTGGACAGCTTCCAAAAAAAAAAAAAAAAAAGATAGTTAATAATATTGGCAAGGCTTTGAATATTTTTCCATCAGGTATCACAGTTTATCAGATAGAAAATTCTTGACTACAAATATGTATTTATAATATGTATTTACAACAATTTTCAGTAAAAGAAAATACTGATACACCAACTTCATTTTTAAAATTCTATATGAAATTTCATGTACAAAACATTTATTAACTTCATTTCAATGCCTTTATTACCATTTGTACAATCCTTTAACATCAAAAAAAAAATCCTATTAAAATGTCCTTCTCTTTTATTTATTTATTTATTTTTTTGCTGGCACTCATTAGAAGCCTTACATTAACAACTGAAGTTTTAGCTGCAGTTAAAGAAAATAAAACACAAATCCATGAAAATTTTTTCCATGAGTTGAAAGCATTCCTTATTCTGAATATTTGTACATATGTTTGGAAAAATTTTAATAAAGTACACGGCTCATTTTGAAATATGAAAGTACATAAATAAGTAAACAAGTATATGAAATAATACAAATATTCAATATATCTCAACTTTTCTGACTTGGTAATTTTTTCAATTTGAGTTTGTCTCATTCCCTCCAAATTGCAGAATCTGTTAATTGTACCTAATAATTTGTTTTCCCCTTTTCCTTATCACCGAATTTATATTGGACACATACTTTTCCAGCATACAGACCATCTGCCCCAGGTCTTCTATTTGTTTTGCAGCTAAGTGTGACTATTCTAGCAAAGGATATAAGTGGAATGAATGTGTGCCATTTCCTGGCTGTTTTCTTTGAAGGCAGGTCTATGGCTTTTACTTCCATTTTTAACCTTTCCATTGACCACTATAAGCACCAAGTGGTGAACTGTCATTGTTGCTTTGCCTCCATGGATTTGTCAGGTCTTTTCCCCTGGGTGATGGAGCTGCCAAAATTTACTCAAAGCCCATCTCTTCTGAGCAGTGAGAAGCCCTGAAAAGGGGTTAATTTCCTGGA
>NW_007807171.1:0-1043 GCF_000696425.1 Galeopterus variegatus | reverse complement strand
TACCTTCATTTTTGAGAGATATATTTGCTGGATATAAAATACTTGGTTGATACTTCTTTTTCTTTCAGCACTTTGAATACGTTGTCCCACTGCCTCGTGGTCTTTATTGTTTATAATGAGAAATCAGCTGTTAATCCTGCTGTATTCCCTTGTATGTGAACAGTTAGTTTTCTCTTCCTGCTTTCACAAAACTTTTTTCTTTGACTTTTAACACTTCCACTATGATGAGTCTTGTTGTTAACCCCTTTGTACTTATCCTACTTAAAGTTTATTGAAGTTTTTGGATATGTAGTTTAATACTTTTGTGCAAATTTTAGGAGTTTTTGGTCATTACTGTTTTGAATATTTTTTTCTGCAGCTTTCTTTTTCACTACTGGTACTTCCCATTTTGCATGTCATTATGCTTAATATTGTCCCACATTTTTCTGAGGCTCTGTTCCTCTCTCATTCTTTTTTTCTGTGTACTTCAGGTCACATGCACTCTATCATCTATCTTTAAGTTTATTGATTCTTTCTTCAGCTAGTTCAAATCTATTGTTGAGCACCTCTAGTGGATTTAGTGAATGTTTCATTTTAGTTATTGTACTTTTCAACTCCAGAATTTGCATTTGCTGCTTATGTATAATTTGTGTTCTTATTGATATTCTCTACCTGATAAAACATTGTCATTACAGCTTCCTTTACTTCTTTAGAAATGGTTTAATGTAGTATTTAAATAATATTTATAACTGCTTTAATGTCTGTCTGCTAAGTCTGACATTTTTGTTTTTTTGATTTTTTCTGTGTACCAATGACAATTTCCTGTTTGTTTTTTGGGGGATTTTTTTGGCTTTTTTGTATGTCTAATTTTTTTTTTTTTTGTAAAAACTTGACATTTTAGATAATATATGATATCAAATTTGGATACCAAGTGTTTTAATTTCCTAGGGCTGTCATAACAAATTACTTTAAACTTGGTGTCTTAAAACAACACAAGGTTGGGTTTTTTTCACATTTCAGTAGGCTGGAAGTCTAAAATCAAAGTGTTGGCTCTGGGGATGAAT
>NW_007807170.1:0-1043 GCF_000696425.1 Galeopterus variegatus | reverse complement strand
AACATACATAGCTGATCCAAATATTTTTAAAGACTATTGAAGAGTAGTTGTGGGCAGCAATAAGACAGCACTTGCTGGAAGATGCTTGTCTCTGCTAAGGAGGCAGCAGCCAGCAACTTTCTGTCACTCAGTGTCTGAACTTGCATTCTACAGTGTGAGGAAAAGCACTTTATAGGGCAGCTACAAGTACTTCTTTTTTGGCAAACCACCATTTCCTGTTTTGTTCTCTATTTGTATTATGCATTTAGTTTTGAGAAAGCGCTGGTGGTTTGGTGTTTGGGTTGTTTCAAGTTCAATCTTTACCTACAAAGAAAACTCTCTTCAAGATGATTTTTTATAATACAAACCGACTGTAAATCTAGATTCCCTTCAAATACTTGGCCAAGAAAAATCCTTAAAACTTCAATAATAAAGCAACATGATTCAAATAACACAAATCACAACTATCCAAGTCAGTGCCTCACCAAGTGGGAATCCATTCCTCAAGGACAGTGCCTTTTTAGACAGCAACCTTTCCAACACATTTTCACGCAGATTTTTCAGGCATACAGTTTTTCATACTGAAGTACAGAAATGTGTAACTATGATATCTTCGTTATGATACTCTTTGGGAAACACTGAAGTATCTAAAGCACTTTGTCAGTGCTATATAATGAGATGTAGCAACTCAATGTTTGTCCCCAAAGAACTCACTGCAGACCGGCGTGAGCAGGATACAGCAGTCAGCAAAAAATAAATACAAAAACAAGAGCAGAACCAATACCTTTGCCTTTTGTGCAGGTTAAGGAAAGATGCATTTTAGAGGGGAAAGGCAAGAACAAGTGCAGTTATCTTGAAACTGATTTTGTTCCTCCGTGTTTGTTAGCTGAAAGCTTTGCTTCCCTCATAGACAAGTAGCATGTTTCTGCAAGCACCACGAGAGCTGGCCTTGAGTCATGGTAGGCAGTAAGTAGAGTGGCAGATTGACTCTTGGTTGCCAGTGTCCTGATCTGCCTAACGGAGACTCTGGTACTTGCCAGGTTCTCAGCACCAGGCTGCCATGA
>NW_007807169.1:0-1043 GCF_000696425.1 Galeopterus variegatus | reverse complement strand
GAATGGGAATGTGTACCCAGTGTCTGTCCCACTGTATCTTGGAAGTAGATAAATTTGTTTTTGACTGTTTGCAGGTACACAGCTGAAAGGAGTTTTTCCTTTAGTCTCAGATGAGACTTTGGACTTTTGAGTTGGTGCTAGAACAAGCTAAAGACTTTTGGAACTGTCAGGATGGAATAGGTTATGTGAATGCAAGGTTTATTTATCTTTACTAAGAGGACATTGTGGAAGATTCTGAATGAGCAGATTGTATGGCAAGGAACCCTGAAGAAGTGGATTGTAGGGAAAATAAAGGAAAATGGTCAGAGCCCCTCAGATGTTCAGAATCTTGCCAAGCATTTGATGTAAATATGCACATGAGTCTAGGTATTCCTTGGCTGTTGTCTAGTGTAATTGCACATGTGTGCCCAGGTGTCCTGGGTGATGGACTTAAGTATAAAGGATGAGTGGCTCTGATCCACAGCCCCCCCCCACCCCAGGGATGCCCCAGGTGGGCCATGGGGAGGCCTCTTCTGCTGCTGCAGGCTGTTGCTACAAGATGCTCCTGCCAGTGCCCCTGGTATGCCCTGAGAGGCCACTGCCACTGCTGCTGCTGCTGCTGCTGAGGACTGAGCTCATGTCATCTGCCAATGGCTCCCAGGATCTTTCCCAATTACCTAGTGTGGACCTGCATGTGAGGGGTCTATGATGCCCCTTGACATGTGAGGGGTCTGGTGACCCAGCCTGGCATGTGAGGGGTCTGGTGACCCAGTGTAGGGAAAGTGAAGGAAAATGGTCAGGACCTCTCAGATGTTCAGAATCTTTCCGAGCATTTGATGTAAATATGCACGTGTGCCCAGGTGTTCCTTGGTTATTGTCTAATGTAATTGTGCATGTGCACCCAGGAGTCCTGGTTTATGGACTTAAGTATAAAGTACGAGCGGCTCTGATCTACAGGGTCCCCCACCCTCAGCGATGTCCCTGGGGGTGACACAGGGAGGCTGCTACTGCTGTTGGAGGCTGTTGCTGCAAGCTGTTGCTGCCAGGGCCCCCAGGATGCCCCG
>NW_007807168.1:0-1043 GCF_000696425.1 Galeopterus variegatus | reverse complement strand
AAGGTTATATGCTAATACTATGCTATTTTATATCAGAGACCTGAGTACCTGGATATTTTGGTATCTGCAGGAGGTTCTGGAACCAACGATCCATGCATAGAGGGACAACTCTATATGTAATATTGTGTTTATGTCATCGTACTTTTCTTTTCTCTTGGACTTGATCCCTGAAATTTGGTTGCCATTATTCCTCTAGTGTCTATAAATAGATGTTTCTTATATTCTTAGCTTCTCTATTTCTCTTTTTTTTACAGAAGAATTATTTCGCTTTAAGCAAATTCACTAAAAGCAAAAATATTCTTTTCACAATTTTCATGAAATACTGTTGATTATGTATAGTTCTAAGAGTTATTGCAATACACAAAACCTTTAGGAAACTTAGAACATAATATATTTGGGTTTTACTTTTGTTAATGTAGTGTTTTGGCATACAGAGAAGGTTTTGACTTGCTTTATATTTAGAAAAATTAGTCAATCTAGCAATCCCAATCTTTGAATCTTATTTTAGGCATTAAATATATATTCATTATTACCAAAGCAATATACAGATTCAATGCAATTAACATCAAAATACCAATGACATTCTTCACAGAAATAGAAAAAAAAAAATCCTGGAATTCATACGGAAAAAAAAAAGATCATGAATATCCAAATCAATTTTGAGCAAAAGAAAACAAAAATAAATAAAAATAAATAAATAAATAAAATAAAACCAGAGGCATTACACTACTTGAATTCGAACTATACTCCAAAGCTATAGTAACCAAAACAGCATGGTACTGGCATAAAAACAGACACCTGGATCAATGGAACAGAAAGCAGAACCCAGAAATCAACCCATGTACTTATAGCCAACTGCTCTTCAGCAAAGGCATCAAGAACATTCACTGGGGAAAGGACAGCCTCCTCAGTAAGTGGCACTGGGAAAATTGGATATCCATGTGTAGAAGAATGAAACTAGATCCATGCCTGTCACCATATGCCCAAATCAACTCAAAATGGATTAAAGACTTAAGTATAAGACCCAAAACTATAAAACTCTT
>NW_007807167.1:0-1043 GCF_000696425.1 Galeopterus variegatus | reverse complement strand
TTTTTTAGCAGTTCCTAGGGCATTGGTCAGAAATGTACATTGGTTTACAAGCAGAGGGAGTGTTCACCATTCCCAGTTCCTCTGAGTGGCTTAGTCAGGGGTGAAGGACAGAATGTGGACAGGCGTCCACCACACAGCCTTGTCGAAAGAACCTGAACAAAGGTTGAGGGAGGCCGAGAGGGGAAAGTGTATCAAAAAGCACAACCTCTGAGAGATTTCAAGTCCTTGAAGTTCTGCAGGCGTGAACACAGCCAGCAACCCTAAGAAAATAGGAGCAAATAGGGCATTCTCTAGCTTAAGAATTCAGGGTCCAGCTCCAAATTAGGGAAAGTAAGTACCTAAGTGGAGAGTACAAAACAGCAGCACCTTCTTGCAAAGGAAAAGCTTTAACAAATAAAAAGGTGGGGGAGGGAGTTCTTGGTTCTCTGAACTCTCCTCAGAAGGGAAACTCAAACAAGTTTAGTCTCTGGCGATATTATTGATGAAATCTATCTATTCTCTTTGTCTTAAATCAAGAGAGACCGAGAATTGTCCCAACAACTATAGTCTTCCATGAAACTCATCTTCTCCTGTCAACAGAAAGAAGGGAATATAATTCTGGAGAATTACAGCTGAGAGGACAGAGTGTGCTGTGATTCTCCAGAGAGGCTGCTAAAAAACACGTCAGTGAAGCCCACGGAGCTATTGTAGAGAGGAGGGATGTTTCCCTTCTAGTAAAACAGAGTGGTCCTCAAACCTGCTTTGTCAAGTATTTATTTGAATCTCTATTTCAAGGCCAAGGAATCGATAATTCACCAGGGGAAATAAAAAGAATTAATTAAACTACATTTAAACCACCCTTTGAAATAAAATACCATGAAATAGCTTACACAAGTACCGCTACGGTCTTTTCTAGAGCTTGTTAATTTTGGTTTTTGATGATCACTTCCGGCCAACAAATCTACCTATTATACCAGCTTGGTATTGGCATCTTGTAGAGGAAATTCAGAGAGGGCTGAAGAGAAAAACAGGAGATTGAGTCCTGCCAACCAAATAAAATGGCA
>NW_007807166.1:0-1043 GCF_000696425.1 Galeopterus variegatus | reverse complement strand
ACAAGTTTCAATAAATTTTAAAAGATCTTAATCATAGGCTATATATTTTCTCTTCACAACGATATTAAATGACATATTGGTGTAGATAATATAAGCAGAAAATACCCATTTAAACAACATGCTTTTAAATAACTCAAAGGCCAAAGAGAAATAACCAGAAAAAGTTTTTAAAACCTTTTAAACTAAATGTGATGCAAACATAGCATATCAAAATTTGGGAATGCAACTAAAGTAGTTTTTTGAATGAAATGTATAGTTTTAAGTTATTATATTAGTTTAAAGAGAAAGAGGAAAAATTAAAACTATACACTTATTTCTTAAGGAGCTAGATGAAAAAAAAAGAACAAATTAAATCTAAAGAAGTAGGGGCCGGCCCGGTGGCGCACTGCTACAGTGCACCGCTTGGGAGCGCGGCGGCGCTCCCGCCGAGGGTTCGGATCCCACATACAGACTGGTTCCTGCTCACTGGCTGAGCGAGGTGCGGGTGAAGCACTGAGGGTTGCGATCCCGTTGCCGGTCCCGGTCCGGTACAGGCGTGACACTGAGGGTTGCGATCCATTGCCGGACACGAAAAAAAGACAAAAAGACAAAAAAAAAAAAAAATCTAAAGAAGTAAGACAAAGAAACAATAATAACAGAAATCTACGTAATAGAAAACAGGCATACATTAGAAAACTTCAACAAAGTAAAAATTTGAAATAATTAGCAAAATTGATTAATCCCTAGTAAGAATGGTGAAGGAAATTAGTAACACATATTACCAACATAAAAAGTCAAAAAATCAGATTTTACTACAGATCATACAAACATTAAAAAGACAATTAGGGTCTATGGTTTAAAACTTTATTCTAATCAATCAGATCACTTAGATAAAATCGACACATTCTTTGAAAAATACAACTTAACAAAGCTTATACAATAAGAAATTTTAAAATCTGGTATTCTTTAAAGAAGTAAAATACTTAATTTAAAAATTTCTCCGAAGGAAAACCCCAGGTCCCTATAGTTTTATTATAGAATTCTATACATTATTAGGAAGAAAT
>NW_007807165.1:0-1043 GCF_000696425.1 Galeopterus variegatus | reverse complement strand
TACTAGAAAACAAGGATGAAATAAAACAATGTCTTTTCAGTTTAACCAAAGAAATCCTAGTGACAGACTGAAGTGTCAAAATGTATTGTTTCAGGGAATGATATGAGATGTAAAAACCCGAAGCTGTCAAGATCAACGTTGCTCCCTACCTGACCAGCTATGTGGGCTTACCACCATTCTGAGGGGCCTCAGGTGGGGACGGCACATTCTGAAGGTCCTCAGATGGGGTCTTCTAAACTTCAGTGACATTCCTTGACAGTTTCTGTTCATGTCATGCTCTTTCTGAATGTGGAAAACTGTGTAAGCGCCAGTATGAACATTATTACTTCAGGTAGCTAAACTGCACCATGCTCACCACATAAAAGATTTACATATGCTAACTCAGTTTTGAAGATCAAAATATTTCACCACACAGAAATTATTTTCATCTCAAGTTGAATAAAGCAACATTGTAAAAAGTTGTGTAAAATGATGAGCTTTTGGAAGATTTATCTTTTCAGCACTTAGCACTACGGGTAATCTGTAACATTTTGGCAACCGAAGGGAACAGATGGCATCTTTCTGACTGTATCAGGTGTTGGACAGCGAGCATTAGCGAGCTGGCAGAGACCCACCTGAGATTAATCCATAGGAGAGAAAAGATACGAAATATTAGCACCCGGAAAGCTTGTCAGTAAATTTTGCTTTTTTTTTTTTTTTTTTAAAGAAACTGGAAACAATTGCATGTATTTTCTTTTTTTTTCTGTACCAGTAAAATACTTCCAAAGTGCAGAGGTATATTTTGTTCAATCCACTTGGTTACTCAACTAATTCGTGAATAAGTATGAATTATAGGTCTGCTGTGCGTACAACACTTTTTAAACAGCTTTATTGAGCTATAACTCATATACTACACAATTCACTCATTTAAGTGTACAAAATCAATGGCTTTTTAATATATTCATGTTGTTGTCCATCAGTCACCACAATCAATTTTAGAATCTTTTCATTCCCCAGAAAGAAACCCTATACCCCTTTCCCCCCTACTCATCCCCAACCCGTCC
>NW_007807164.1:0-1043 GCF_000696425.1 Galeopterus variegatus | reverse complement strand
TCACACTCATGCCCTTCTGCCATGATTATTCTTGGCTGACAGAACCATCCTGAGCTGCCTGAGAGGTTATGCATATCTCCTCCCCCCAGAGCAGGCCATGGATAGTGCCTGACTGTAATGGTAGATAAAAGCTTACCTTCTAGCTTCTGGTGGAGCAACCTCAGTTAAAAGCTATATTCCAAAGCTCCCCATCGATATAAGCTGGAGTTAGATTTCCTCTGAGGTCACAGCCTGCCTACATTTTCTCCTGCCCTATTTTACTTCCCTCACTCCCTTCTAGATTTCTTGTGAGAGCATGCCTCTCATCTCAGACTCTTCCTTCATTTAAACAGAGCCCCAATTTTTTCTTTTCTCCAACTGATTATTATCATCAGTTTTATTAGAAACAAGTAGTTATTTAGTAGCTTGCTATGCCCAAGACTTTGTGCCAGATTTTAGGATTTCTGAGAATCAAAAAATTTATTCTCTACTCTGAGAAGCATAAGGTTTTATGATCATGAGAAACTTCTTCCCCACATTTACCCTCACTACAAATCTGTGATTCTCCTCTCTTGCCTTTTAAATACTCTTGGTATTAAAAAATGTAAATTCTTGCCTTATATTACTGTAAAATTGGGTAATCTACAAGGGCCAGGTTATTCATCATACAGTTCAATTTCTGAATGACTCTGGCATAGCCTGCATGTAGGATTGGCTCAGAGAACCTTTATCCATTAGAGTAGATGCCAAATTACTCTTAGTTCTGGTGGTCTCTAAAGCAACCATAGCTTGGAAAAGTTAAAATAGAAAGTACTTTATTTGTTACAATAAAAGCAAATCTTTCTTATCAGGTATGTAAGACTTCTCAACATCTTCTGAAATAGTTCTCAAAGTAGGATATTCAAACATTAAAGAGGAGTCTACTGAGTCTATTGTTTCCTAAATATACTTTGCCTCCAATCTGTTGAGCATTCTCAAGTAAAGTCACAGGATGAGGTAAAAATGACCCATTACAAATGCATTCACTCATTCAGCAATAGGATTATTGAATGCCTATTATGTAC
>NW_007807163.1:0-1043 GCF_000696425.1 Galeopterus variegatus | reverse complement strand
TTATAATTTTAGAGTGTTTTTGCAGACAGTATTATACTTGAGTATTGATTATTGATTAAATTTTATAATCTTTAATTTTTTAGTTAGATTCTTCAGACAAGTTACTTTTAATATAATTAACAATACAGTTGAATTTAAAATATACTATATGGCTATTTGCATTTTTTTAAGGTTTTTAAAAATTATTTTTCTGTTGACTGCCATTTCTTTTCTACTAGTCTTAGTTATTTTCCTTTATTTCACCTTTTCCTATTTTTTATTTTTTTTATGATTTTTTTCTATGTTTTGGGTTCCTGTATTTTAATATTTTATTGGCTGCTTTTGGGTTTACAATAAACTTCATCAAATCATTCTAATCTGCATTCCTATAATAGTATACTACGCTATGTATGCTGTGAGTACCTTACAGAATTCTACTTCTATTTGCCACCTCATGCCTTTCTATGGGTCTCTACATTTTTCTAATGTATCTGTGAGAAGCATTACAGTGTCTTATTATTATTTTTCAGATAGTTACAATGGTCAATTTTATGCATCAAGTTGGCTAGACCACAGTACTCAGATATATGTCCAAACATTAGTCCGAATGTTCCTGTGAAGGTATATATTTTTTTACATGAGATTAACATTGAAATCAGTAGACTTTGAGTACAGCAGATTGCTCACCATGATGGGGGTAGAACTCATTCAATTACTTGAAAGCCTTCAGAGAAAATAGACTAAGGTAACTGGAGGAAGAGGGAAAATCTGCCTTCACACTGTTTTCAGACTCAAGCTGCAGCATCAACCCTTACTTGGGAGTATCCAGCCTGCCTGTGTGCAGTGCAGATTTTGGACTGCACAATTACCCAAGCCAATTTCTAAATAGATACATATGTATGTGTCTATCTATCTATCTATTTGTGTGTGTGTATATATATATATGTATATATAATTATAAATATATATATAAGTATAAATATATATTTGTATGTATATCTATTTACACATATAAATATACACACACATATAAACACACTGTGTGTGTGTGTATATATATATAT
>NW_007807162.1:0-1043 GCF_000696425.1 Galeopterus variegatus | reverse complement strand
GGGTGGGGGTGGCATGTCAGCAGGTGCAGGGTGGGGAGGAGAGGAGCTTCGGGAAGAGATGTCCAAAAGACAGGGAGAGGTGTCGGGGAGGGCCTGGGAGCAAGGTGTAGGGAAATGACTCACCAGTGCAGAAGCCGTGGTGTTAATGAGATCACCAAGAGAGAAGGAATAGCAGGAGCCAAAAAATAAACTAAGAAAACCGTCGAGGAACATGTTTACTGAAAACCCAAATTTCCCTAATTCTGAATTTCACTGAGAATAGTGGCTCCAAAACTTAACTATCATCCAAGTCTCATTCCAACAGTTGGTAAGCAAAAAGCACGGACAGAAGAGAGTTACCATTTACATACAAGTTGCGCACAGAGGGATTATAAAAACAGTGACCTTTATCACATTTGGCCACATGATATGGCCTTTCCATAATCTTGAAGCTGTAGCTCAGAGTTCTAGGACTAAAGTCAAAGTTCTATTACAAGTTCATAATTCAAAGACTGTTGACTTCAGCCTTTGATAATTATCTCTTCCTATTTCTTTTACCCTATCTGCCTTTCTAAGTAAAAACACCTCTTAGAAAAGAACGATTCTGTACATTGCATTGTGAACAGGGGGCAGAGCACTGGATTAGAAGTAAGGAGGTATAAATTTGTGCCCTGGCTTTGGCAATTGCTAACCATTCAATAAACTCAAGCATTTACACTAGCTATACATCCTCCATGGAGGTTGGATTACAAAGTCAGTGCAAAAGAACAACAACATAGTAGTCAGCGTTCCTCTGGAGATCCCTTGGAAATGTGCTGTGCTAAGATGACACGCCGTCTCCCCGTAATTCCAACATGGCCAGTTTTCCCTTTAATCTTGATCCAAATGGCTGTTTCTTCTAATGAGCAACAGATGAAGAAGCTGGCTTGAGCTGAAGAGCTATGTCATGAGACAGATGTAAGCTGCACTTTAACATTAGTGAGCCTGGGAACCCAGGCCCAGCGTGGGAACAAGCAGGATCCTTGCCTCACTCTGGACCCCACTCGCTGGATGGGATGGGGGGG
>NW_007807161.1:0-1043 GCF_000696425.1 Galeopterus variegatus | reverse complement strand
ATTATTTCTTCTCTTCCTCATTAATTTCAGGTCCTAAACATGCTGAAATCTCCCCGGTCTTTACAAAACAAGACAACAAAACAAAACAAAATAACACCACTTTGAACTCGGAATCCCCCTCTATCTGTTGTCCTATCTCCTTTCTCTACAGCTAAATTTCTTGACCTTGCCAAATGTCCCCTGGGGCAAAATTGACCCTGGTGGAGAACTACTGAATAGAGGCTATGAGGCAATATAAAATAGAGCAAAGACTACATAACTAAATGCAGTGGAAGTTCTAGAAAGAGGAACCTACAGTGGCCTTTCAACTGTTCACTGCATTTTTCTTGCCAAACTCTCTTCCCAAACCCAATTCCTAGGCAGACAGCAAGCATAGCTGGTCTGTACATCTCACGCTTCACTCACTCCCAGCTCGCTGCCATCCGACTTCTGCCCCTCATTCCCCTGAAACTACTTTGGCAATGTCTTTCTTCCTAATGGCCAAATCCAAAGGGCATTTCCTGTCCTATGCTACTGGAATTCTCTGCAGCACATTTACACTATTGATCTTGACTTTTGCCTTGAAAGTCTTTCTTTGGTTTCTGAAATGCCACCTTCTTTTGGTTCTCCTCTCACTTCTCATACTGTATTTTCTTTAACTCCTTTGCTGGCATCTTTTCCCTTTAAATCTTAGTATTCTTCAGGCAGAGTCCCTCCTCAGTCTCCTGCTACTGCCACTCTTTGCTTAGTGGTTTAATTTTTCCCAATGTTGGTCGCTGTTCGGTCCTAGCCCAGACCCCAGTCGCAGGCTCCAGTCACAGGCTCCGGAAGGTACTGCCTGCATTTTCCTGAGCACTTTCTTCTGCATTCTAGTGGCAGCACAAATTCACCAAGTCTATTCTTATCTTCCAGCAATTCTCTTATCTCTTTGGCTATGAGCTCCTTAAGGACACTGATCTTTTCTATTTTCTCTTTCACTGATCTGAACATAGCACAGTGCCTTGCACTTAGTAACTAGGGTTCAGTAACTGTCTTTTGAATTAAGGAATGAATGTGCTTGTTTT
>NW_007807160.1:0-1043 GCF_000696425.1 Galeopterus variegatus | reverse complement strand
CCCCACCCTTATGACCTTACTTAACTTTTATTACCCCTTATAGTTCCTATCTCCAAATACATTCACAGTAGGGGCTAGGTCTTCAACAAGTAAATTTTGAGGGAACACAATTCAGCCCATAACAGGAGTTCATAGAGAATGTTAAGGATCATTTCCTCATCTTAAGATCCATAATCATATTTTCAAACTAAGTTTTAGAAATGATAAGTGTTGTGTGAAAAGTGAACCTTTGTATACTGTTAGTAGAAATGTAAATGGGTATAACCATTATGGAAAACAGTATAAAGTTTCCTAAAAAAATAAAACAAACAAACAAACAAATAAAACTACCATACGATGCAGCAATCCCACTTTTGGATATATATCCAAAGGAACTGAAATCATGATCTTGAAGAGATATTTACACTTCCATGTTCATTGCCACATTCTTCACAATAGCCAAGATATGGAAACAAACTATAAATCCATTGATGGATAAATGGATAAAGAAATTGTAGTACACACATACAATGGAACATTATTCAGACTTAAAAAAGAAAGAAATCCTTTCGTACATAACAACATGGATGAACTGGGAGGGCACTATGCTAATTCAAATAAGATACAAAAAGCCAAATACTGAATGATCTCACTTATACAGGTAATTGGAAATACTCAAACTCATAGAAGCAGACAGTAGAAAAGTGGTTGTCAAGGCCTAGGGAAAGGGGGAAATAGGGAGGATTAGGCCATAAACATACTGATGACTAAAAAGCACAAATTTTTAGTTATGCAAGACAAATAAGTTCTGGAGATCTATTATATAGCATAATGCCTGTAACTAACAATAGTATATTCTATACTTAAAATTGCTAAGAGAGTAGCTTTTACCTTAAGTGTTCTTACAAAAAAAAAATACACAATATAATAATAATAATAAATAAAAGTGATGGGAGGAAACTTGGGAGGTGATAAATATGTTTATGGCATAATGATTTTGGTGACAGTTTCAGGGATATATATATATGTAATATCTATATCTATATCTATCCTTTTGCCATATA
>NW_007807159.1:0-1043 GCF_000696425.1 Galeopterus variegatus | reverse complement strand
TCTATTCTACTGCTGGGAATATACCCAGAGGAATGGAAATCATTATGCCGAAGGGATACCTGTACTCCCATGTTTATTGCAGCACTATTTACGATAGCTAAGAGTTGGAACCAGCCCAGATGTCCATCACCAGATGAGTGGATGCTGAAAATGTGGTATATCTACACAATGGAATACTACTCTGCTATATAAAAGAGTGAAATACTGCCATTTACAATGACATGGATGGACCTAGAGAGAATTATATTAAGTGAAACGAGTCAGGCACAAAAAGAGAAATATCACATGTTCTCACTTATTTGTGGGAAATAAAAATAAATAGATAAATACACAAACAAACGCAGGGGAGGGCAGGGGAGTAGACACAACAAGCACAATTCCCTGAACTTGTTAAGACAAGTGAACAGATATGATGTTGATTGGTGAGAGCGGGGAGGGGGAAGGGGGAGGGAGGAATCAGTAAAGGGACAGGAAAATCAACTAAATTATATATTGATGAAATTAAAAAAAATAAAAACAAGTGTCTGCTGCAGCTACAGAAAAATCAGAAATGGGCTGAGGGGCACCAGAGGCCTTTCTTCTCTGCCTGCTCCTTCAGTTCTTTGATCACTCTATTAGACCATTTCTGTTGCTTATGACAGAATACCTGATACTGGGTAACCTATAAAGAAACAGAAGTTATTTCTTACAGTGGCTGGCAAGAGAGAGCTAACCTCCTCACCTGCTCTCCTTTTAAAACCATCAGAACCATGCTCATTACTATCCATTAAACCATCAATAAATTAATCCATTCACAAGAGCACAGTGCTCACAATCTAATCACATCTCAAAGGCCCCAGCTTTCAAATACCATAATCGGATTTTCCACCCTCTTAACACTGTCACAGTGGAGGGTAAGCTTCAAATGAGTTTTAGAGGGACATTCAATGAACAATACTCACTATGACCCCTCTAGTTGAAACCCCCATGCCCCAGCTTCTCACTCTGTGTGCCTCTCCCCACTTTGTTTTTTCTCTGTAGGACTCAGCACAATTTGGTATCTA
>NW_007807158.1:0-1043 GCF_000696425.1 Galeopterus variegatus | reverse complement strand
CAGCGGGAGCGCCGCCGCGCTCCCAAGCGGCGCACTCTCCAGTGCGCCACTGGGCCGGCCCCGCTATAAACATTTTTGTGAAGATTTTTTTGTGTAGGCATAAGTTTTCAAATCATTTGGAGAAATTGTGTTTTTATATCTACCTGTTATTGTTTTATACACGTATTATCTTTTCTTCTGTCTCTGAATACATTAATAAAATAAATGTTTAAGCATTTTTTTTTTCTCCTGGCAGAGTCTCTGTTTTCTCTAGGTTTTTTTTTGTTTGTTTGTTTTGATCTCTATCTTTTATGTTTGAGATGCTTCTCAGTTGTCTGGTAATCTTGATTGTCTGCTCTTACGTAAGAGTGGTACCCCATAAAGTTGACAAGAAGCCCTGGTGCCATAGTGAGGCTTGCCACCTGCAGCCCACTGAGAAATGCCCGCTATTGTATATTAAGTCTTTCCCCTTGGACTGGTTAGATTCTACAGAGAAAAATCTTCTAACCTCCTGCCTTGACGGTGTAGGATTGATTACCATATTTCTGGGAGCTGAGTTGGAGAAGAGGTCTGGAAGTGGATGGACCCAACTTTCAGTATATACGTTATTCACCTAATGCCCCTCTTTGCAGGATGGTATCCCCACCCTCAACTGCACCTGTCTAGCCTTCTGCAGAACAGGGGAGGTATACTTGCCTACTTGGAATTGGGGAAAGGATCTGAGGATTTAATTGATTCTTAAAAGAAAATTTCACTGTATCCTCTTGTTTCTAACTTCACTTTTATCCCTATACCTGGAACCTGAATTGGCACTGCCTTTGGGGAGGGTGGTTTACTGTATAAATGTCGTTGGTTATAAGCTTCTCCCACTATGAGTTGGGATTCAATTTTCTCAGTTCTGTGAGTCAATTATTGCTTGTCCATCTGCTTTTTGAGTTTATAAATTTTGTTGCTGTTTCCTTTGCTTTTATTCTCTTTTGTTCTTGTGACTTCATGCCTTTATAAAAGCCTTTATAGGGCCGACCCCGTGGCTCACTCAGGAGAGTGCAGCGTGCACCGAGGCC
>NW_007807157.1:0-1043 GCF_000696425.1 Galeopterus variegatus | reverse complement strand
CCGGTACGGGGGCGACACTGAGGGTTGCAATCCATTGCCGGACACGGAAAAAGACAAAAAACAAAAAAAAAACAAAAAAACCTTTCTGCCGAAGCAGAAAGATCAGGGATAAAATGAAATAAAATAAAGAAAAATGGAAATTGGAAAGACTTAATAACAAGCGAGAACATATTTTCTAGATCATAATACTATATACGTTAGGAGTGTAATGGAAACATAGCATTTGTTTAGCTTTTAATTATAAATCTATCTCATTTTTATTAATATCATCTATTAATTATGTACATTTTAATGATAATATATATAGTTGCTCCTACAGTAGGCAGAACTTTAACATTCCACATCCTGGTGTACATGTTTTATATATTCTCCCCCCTTTCAGTATGGGTGGAAACTGTGAATATGATGGAATATCATGTGTCAGCTTGGTAATAAATTGCTTTTGAGGTAATGATAATTTAAAAAATAGCTTATCCAGAGATCTCCTGACTCAACAGAGGATCCTTTAGAAGAAAGTAAAGCATAAAAAGAGGTGTGCTTCTGTCCTTGAAATCCAAGCCTCTGTGAGTTCTGCAGATACATGGAAATGAATTCTGCCAACAATCACCTGAACTCGAATGAGGAGTCTCAGATGACACCCTTGACTTGCCAACGACAGGACTGCAGCCTTGTGAGACCCTGAGCAAAGATCCAGCTAATCCCTGTCCAAACTCCTTACTCACAGAAACTGTAACCCTTAATCTAAATAGCTTAGACAAAAAAGTATCTTATTTTAATATACTTACATTAATGTTACTGCCAAGAAAATAATAAATAAATAATTTTATTGTCATTCTTGTAATTCAAATTTTTCTTAATAATAACTTCTGCTTGAGAAATGAACTTAATGTTACTGCCAAGAAAATAATAAATAAATAATTTTATTGTCATTCTTGTAATTCAAATCTTTCTTAATAATAACTTCTGCTTGAGAAACGAACAGAGTCTCCAAAATTACTGAGGAAGGTGATATTTTATTTTGAGATAGCAAGAAAATTTTAAGA
>NW_007807156.1:0-1043 GCF_000696425.1 Galeopterus variegatus | reverse complement strand
TTTCTAATGGATGTGCAGTAGCAGGGCAGCACACGCGAGGGGAAGGGGAAGTGAGACAGCTGAGGATGAGAAGCAACACGAGGTGACGTGTTACCACGCTAGCCACTGATGTAAAATGTGCTGCAAGCAGACATATGCAGTTGTGAGGCAGAGGAATCCTTTAGGCCACATAGTTTGGCTTTGGACAGGCCACACTGAGAATTGATGCCTTGGAGTAGATTGCTGGAAAGAAGAAAGCTGAAACTTATTTTTCAGCTCCTTTTCATCTCCTGTCTCCCAATGGACTTCTGAGTTTCATCAGCTTCAGTCATTTTATCACATGAAAAGACAAATCCCTGAAGCATAGTGTTTATAGACTCACTTATTTTACTTTGTTAAGTGTTATCTGAATTCACTGTGCATCTTTAACATTATATCAATGTTTCTCTACATTACAGTGCATGTCCACTGCAGGAGAAAATTATAATTTGTATCTGATACTGTACAATATTATTGCATTCTGCATTCATACATATACACTGAGTGCTTTATTAAATAATTCGATTGTCAGTTTCATAAACCCTTTATATCATGCAAAAAATCCCTGAGAGATTATCATGTATTTAAAATTGTTACAGAATTATTGAGAGAAACGGGATTCACTGGTAATACATAATTTTTCCCATTTAAAACAATGAAATATAGGCTCTGTTTACCAAAAACTTATGCAACACATCAAATGTGCATTTGATTTGGATAACAAAATGTGCCATGTATATGTACATATACATATGACTTTCAGACATATGTGTTTATATTTATATGTATTTATATGTATCTGTACATAAACACTTATGTATATGTATTTATATGTATCTGTATATAAACACACACGTATATGCATATATAAGTATGTATACATAACTCAGCATCCTGAACTGGAAAAAATCAGAAGTTTGGGGACAACAGACTAAGCACTAAACTCCAGTTCACCACTCACTGGCTGACCCTCAAGTTCTCAAGTGGAAAATAGCTGCTCGATATAACATCTACCTCATAATTTT
>NW_007807155.1:0-1043 GCF_000696425.1 Galeopterus variegatus | reverse complement strand
TGTCCTACCAGCGCTCGAGGATGTCTGCCCTAGTCCCCACCCCAGCAGGGTTGGGGGTCCAAGTGCCACTGTTTCCTGCCCTGGCAGCAGGAAGGACCCCCACCTTTGCAGGCAGCTGGGGCTGGGCCATGAGGTCACACCCCTAGACCACTATTTGAGTTTTTCCTCTGTGCTGCATTCACAGGACTATTGAGGGTCAGTGGCCTGGCAAGGAGTGGGCAGTACCCACGTGCCTTGTCACACCAGTGATGATCCAGACATGGGCATGCGTGGGTGTCTGGGACCCTCCCAGGGGCATAAGGCAGAGCCCTGGAAGGCAGCACCTCTGGGCTGGACGGTGACTGCTGAGTGCTTCCAGTTCAGAGTCAGCCCAGCCCCCTCACAGGTGGAGAACGGCCAAACGTTGGGGTCACGGGGCTCCATCCTTCCCTCACCTTCCCGGATTCCCTCCTGCTGGCCAGTCCCTGCACCTCTCTTCATCTTCGGTCAGGTGCAGTGGACTCTGTGTCCCTTAGGCCAGGGCCTGAGTATTGGGAGTGCAGATCGCTGGATTCCGTCCACGTAGGGAATGGACAGTCTTGTTCTAATCCTCCCCTGGAAGAAAACCCACCAGTAGCGTTTCAGCATTTAGTGCATCTGGATAGTCATACCCCTTCTGTATTTATGAAATGAGATTAGATTTACTTTTGTCAGAGTGCCCCGGGTGAGTCCTGCGACCTTTCCTTAGCTGACATCGTTTTGTCTCATGACATCTTACTGTTCTGTGCATTCTGCCTCAGTTGACTGGTAGAACCTATCAGATTATTATATATTCTCCAAAAGGTTAGACTAATTTTTGCTGACACTGGCTCAGCAGCCCAGGGGAACAAAACCCCAGGGAAAAAGAGAAATAAGAGAGGACGGCCTTTTCCCCATTCCTCTGGGATGCAAATAGGGAGCCCAGGCAGAGGTCAAAGTTGTGCACTCACCAAAGCTCCGGCTGAGGCAGCATGTATCCCCCTGCCTCAGTGACTGTCCAAGGCTGGTGACAGCTGCTGGGGTGT
>NW_007807154.1:0-1043 GCF_000696425.1 Galeopterus variegatus | reverse complement strand
TACTGTTCACTGTAATAGTATCAAAAGCACAGCCAGCCATTAATCCTATTTCTTGGCTCCCTGCTTTCTGAGTGTAGGATTGAACTTCTATGCCTGATTGAGGTTGAGTGTGGCTACATGATTTGGTTTAGCCAAGGAAATGTAAGCAAAAGAGACAATGTGTCTTTGATCTGGAATATTTTAAGAGCCAGTGGACAATATTCTAAGCTGTCTCTTTTCGATTGCCATGGTCACCAGCAACAGTGAATATAATGGCTGCTCCAATAGCCCTCAAGGAGATAGAGAACAGATGCTTCAGTAGAATCGTGACATACATAAGACATGCACAATAAATAAACCGTGGCAATTAAAAGCCACTGAAATTTGGTTGTAGTGGGGGGAGTGTGCATTACCAAGGCATAATGAGCCCCATTCTGACTAATAGAACCAGGTTGTTCAACATACAAATGAGTTAGACATAAAAACTACCTCCCTAATTATTTAAAATCAAAATTAGTCTCTGACAACAAAATCTTTTCTCCAACCACTGCTTTAATAGAATGGAAGGGTTTATCTTCTCTGATTATTATGGGAAAACATCTATCAGACATCTAACATAGCAAGAAGACGCCTTCACATAAAGCTTGTTATTTGTCTTTTAAATAGATATTATTATTTCTATTTATAGATGTTGCAACTAAAGATTAAGGGTTTTAGGAAATATACAGATTGTACAATCAGTAAAAAAATGGACTCTCACTTTGACTCAACTTCAGACTTTGATAAAAATGCTTTTTCCTTATGCTTCATATCGACTATTACCACCTAAGGGAAGTTTCTTATTCTCTTTATTCTCTTAAAAAGGTTTAGAATCTCATTCGGACAACTTTGTGGTTCTTCTGGAAACAGTTTTAAAATAAAGGTAAGCTTTTCCTCTATATTCTGAAAAGGAGTTTCTCCTTAGATTCTTCTACCCTGGATTACTGAGTTTCAAAACAGTTTCATGGAAGTTATAAAATAAACTGTTTCCCTTGCTTTATGGAACACCATTACTCAATAAAACA
>NW_007807153.1:0-1043 GCF_000696425.1 Galeopterus variegatus | reverse complement strand
GTATTGACATAAAGATACAAACATTGACAGAAATTACATAAAAGAGAACCTGAAAGAGATTTGTGCATTTATGGAACTTTGATAATTGGTGGAAGTAGCACTGCAGATGAGTCAGTGGGAAAATTAGTGGCTAATCAATAAATAGTGCTGGGGCAATTATTTATCGATATGTGGGAAATAAAATTGGATCTCTTCCTCACATTATACACAAAATCAATCCAGGTGAATATGAGACATAAATGTGTAAAGCAATTCTCTAAAAATTTAGAACTATAACCATAAAACATAATATATGCTAAAATTAAATACTCCTATTAATCAAATGGCACTCTTTAAAAGGGATAATATGCCCATTAACTAGGGGAAATTATTTATAACACATATAACTGACAAATGATTCATATCCAGAATATATGAGGAAATTCTAAAAATCAAACTAGATAAAAACAAATAACCCTATGGTAATACAGGTAATAGATTGAAATAGGTGTTTTACAGAAGAGGAGACACATATGGCAATACCTGCCGCCTCAGCAGCCATAGATATGTGAATTAAAACCACGCTAAGATGCAAACATTGGCAAGAATTAAGAAATCTGACAACATGAAATGCTGGAGAGACACGGACCAGTGGGAATTCCTACAGACTGCCAGTGGACATGAAAGATGGCGATTCTAATTAGATTCATTTAAAATGGATCTGTGGCCTTTACACCCAATATCCCAGGATACCACTCCCTGCAGTTGTATTCTCTTTTTTTAGATTTAAAATTTTTTAAATGATTATTAGCATATTCATAATTACAAACCATGATTTTTCTTTATGACCTTCACCTGACCTGTCACTCCCCAAACCTCCTCCCTACTTTCCCCCCATCTCTAGTAACCTTCGGTTTGTTCTCTCCTTCTGAAAGTTCGATAAATTGTTGTCTTTTTCTTACTTCCTTCCTTCCTTCCTTCCTCTCTCTCTTTCTGACTTTCTTTCTTTCCTTCTTTCTTAGCACCCAGTTATAAGTGAGAACATGCAGTATTTCTCTTTCCTT
>NW_007807152.1:0-1043 GCF_000696425.1 Galeopterus variegatus | reverse complement strand
AGAGTCTTTGCCCAGTCCTATTTCCTGAAGTGTTTCCCCTATGTTTTCCTTTAGTAGTTTTATAGTTTCAGGTCTTGAGTTGATTTTGGTAGCTGGTGAGAGGTGCAGGTCTAGTTTCATTCTTCTGCATATGGATGTCCAATCTTTTCAGCACCACTTATTGAAGAGGCAGTCCTTACCCCAGTGTATGTTCTTGGTGCCTTTGTCAAATATCAGATGGCTGTAATTCTGTGGGCTAATTTCTGCATTCTCTATTCTGTTCCACTGGTCCAAGTGTATATTTTTATGCCAGTACCATGCTGTTTTGGTTACTATAGCTTTGTACTGTAATTCGAAGTCAGGTAGTGTTATGCCTCCAGCTTTATTTATTTATTTTTTTGCTCAGAATTGCTTTGGCTATTCGTGGTTTTTTTGTTGTTCCATATAAATATTAGGATTATTTTTTCTATTTCTGTGAAGAATGTCAATGGTATTTTGATGGGGATTGCATTGAATCTGTAGATCACTTTGGGTAGTATGGACATTTTCACAATGTTGATTCTTCCAATCCAAGAGCATGCAATGTCTTTCCACCTTTTGGCTCTTCTTTAATTTCTTTCAGTAGTGATTTATCATTCTCATTGTAGAGATCTCCCACTTCTCTGGTTAAATTGATTCCTAGGTATTATATTTGTTTGGTAACTATTGTAAATGGGCTTACTTTCTTGATTTTTTTTTCTGCTAGTTTTTTATTAAAGAATAAAAATGCTACTGATTTTTGGGTGTTAATTTTGTATCCTGCAACATTACTGAAATTGTTAGTCAGCTCTAAGAATTTTTTGGTAGAGTCTAGGTTTTTCTGCGTATAAGATCATGTCATCTACAAACAGGGACAGTTTGACTGACTTTTTCTTTTCCAATCTGGATGCCCTTTATTTCTTTCTCTTACCTGATTGCTCTGGCTAGCACTTCTAACACTTTGTTAAATAGCAGCGGTGAGAGCGGGCATCCTTGTTTTGTTTCTGTTCTTAAGGGAAAAGCTTTCCCCATTCAGGATGACATTA
>NW_007807151.1:0-1043 GCF_000696425.1 Galeopterus variegatus | reverse complement strand
GCAATTGCGGACTCCGTTTGGTTGAGAAAGAGAATCGGCTTTAGGCTGAGGTAGGAGATTCTACTCGGACATCTGGGAATGATCCACGACGCTGCCAAAAAGGGTGATGTGGAATGAGTATGGTAGAAGACAACAGCTTCAGACTCCCGTCGCCTCAGCGGCGCCTCGGCTCTTAACCACTTCTGAAGCCGATATGAGCGAATATTACTCGGTACTTTTATGTAGAAGCCAAGGTATCTGCCACAACAGCACTACTCCAAAGCCAGCCGTTCTGAACGGAAATCAAGCAGCACCTCAACTCACAAGTGCACATGCGCATGCAGAAACGTCACCCAAGAGTTCTGAGAGGGCTCGGGAGGGTCCCCAGGGAGACCAGTGATTGCTGAGTGACGTCAGCAGTCACTAGGCAGACTTAAAGTTGGTTCTCACAGGCTTTTTCTTGCCACGGCGACAGATCAGTTTTTTCCTAGGCTTGGCACTGGCTCCAACCGCTTCTTCTCGTTCCACTCTGTCATCCACGTCCCCTACTCCACATCTATGGATCTGCTGTCCACTTTCCACATCACCCTTCTTGGCAGCATGATTCATCTTTCCCACATGCCTGCTTCAGATCTGGTAGCTCATCCGAAATCCGATTCTCTTTCTCACCCAAACCGCGTCCCTGCTCACCTCCTGCAGCCTGGTGGAGATATCCGAACCCTACTCCACAAGGAAGTATCTGCTGTACTCTTTCCACATCACCTTTTTTATGTGCTGGATGGACCTTTGACAGGTGTGCGAGTCTGACATAGTAGCTCAGCCGAAAGCCGATTCTGTCTCAAACAAACCGCGTCCCCACTCAAATCCTGCAGCCTGTTAGAGGTGCCCGAGAGTGACTCTTTCCTCTGCCCTCAAAAGTCAATAAGCATCATCACGGGAGAAGACAGCAGTTTTAGAGCCCCTTCCCCACACCTGGCCCCTCGGCTACTGCCCAGTCCTGAGGCTGTAAAACTCGAATTTTACTCGGTACTATTTTGGAGAAGCGAACCCCTGTGCCATAACAT
>NW_007807150.1:0-1043 GCF_000696425.1 Galeopterus variegatus | reverse complement strand
CTTTCAAGCCAGGGAGGGCAGAGGGCCGGGGACCTCAGCCATGCCCCCGACACTTGCAACCGGCCCAGCCCTGACCACCAGGCAGCTGCATGATGCAGCCTAGGCTCCCGAATTGGGACAGAGGGGGACCAAGGGCTTCAGCCACACACTCCCAACACCCACATCCAGCCCAGCAATGACCGAGCCACCACTAGAAGCCCCCTGGTCTCCCCTGCAGGGATGAGGAGGGTGATACGGGCCTCAGCCACAAACCCCCTTCCTCCTCCCACCATCTTAGAATGTAAAACAGATGGAGCCGGGGACCAACCCCTCCTCCCTCAACCAGGCAAGGAGCACTCCAAAAACACCACTTCCATGCGGGTGGCCCACCACAGCCACTACAATAGCCACAGCTGCCACAAAAGCAGCTAGACACCACAACCATCATGTAGATGGCCTGCCAGCCACTCGAGTGCATTGACACAAGGAGAGTCACCAGCAGAGACCAAAGAAAAGAAAAGGAAGTCTCTCTTCACAAAGCCCATTCCAGAGTGACAGAAGAAGCATCTGCTCTATGATAACAGTGGGGACCTGATCACATCTCTCACAGCACTGGACAGATCATCTAGGCAACAAATCAACAGAGTAACTGTTACTCTTTCAGAAGGAGAGAAGAAATCTAGGGTTATCAGATGGGGGAGGGGGAGAGATTAGACAAGGGGCAAAAAGAATAATTACAATTTGTAATAATGTGTATACTAATAATATTGATTTGATCAACATATGTCAACACTGAAACCAAAAACATGTATAATCAATTATGATTTGATTAAAAAAATAATAAAAATTAAAAAATAAATTATACAGCAGATTGAACTAAAAAGAAAATACATTAAGTATTCTGCCTTCAAGTTATTTAAAGTTTGGTTTAAAGATAAGACATAAAAATGCCACACAACATAGAGTGGAAAGCATTAGGGCCAATAAATGAAACCAAATAAACACCCTTGCCTCAGGGAAGTTGATTCAGTCAACAACATGGTTCTGCTCATTCATAAAAGTAG
>NW_007807149.1:0-1043 GCF_000696425.1 Galeopterus variegatus | reverse complement strand
AGTTCCTTGGAAACTAACCATCTAAAAACAGTTTTGATTATATGCTATTCTATGCTTATTGATTTTTGTCTTAAAAGAATTTCACTAGTGCTTTTGTCTTTTTTATCATCCCGAGCTTTTTCCAAGAGATAAAAGAGAACAATTGTATTACTCTAGGTATTACTGGAATGACTGATAAAAAAGGCAAACAGCCTATATGCTAACGCCTTTTATGGCCTCGCAATCCCTAAATAACAATTATTTCATTGCTTTTTTTGGATCCCATTAATTACTAAAATTGAGACATTATTTTAGTAACATGATTATATTGTTTCAACTTCCACATGGGTGACTACTTACCCTAACTTTTCCCTTCTCTGAACTGCATATGTATACTGATTTTTCTTCCATCTTACTTTACCCACTCACACTTGTTGTCTTCACCTTGTCTTCTTAATAACCGTAATACATCCAAACTCTTGATTTTTAAGTATTCCAAAATAGGACCCTTCTGTCTTATCCTTCCATCTCTCTATTATTCTGTAAATTCTTGAATTTCACTTAGACCTCCAGTCAATAGACTGCTATCCTCTTTTTTAATGCTTTACCCACTCATGTCGTCACCTTCTTATCCAGCTTAGATTCCATTATCCACCATTGTCTTCCCTCCCTAGCAAAAATTGTTAACCATTGACTGACTTTCTTGTCACTGTACTTACTTGGAAACACTAAGTCCAACTATCTGCCTGTTGTGTTCCTGTATTTAGGAAATGAATGTGGCTGGAAAAAAGAAATTATATATATATATAATAATATAATATATAATATATAATATATATAAAATTATAATATATAATATATAATATATATAAAATTAGTTGTCTGATTTCATCTTATAACCATAACCATAAATCTCAAGTGGGTTTTTATCCTTGCCTCAACCATTTCTCTCTTCAAATCGTTAGCACCCCTTTAATCCCTTCCTCTCAGATTATTATTTTATTTTTTTTTTCCTTTCTGTCTTTTTTTTTCGTGACCGGCAACGGATCGCAACCCTCAGTGTC